>NC_056737.1:753609634-753679634 GCF_019279795.1 Protopterus annectens | reverse complement strand
ACATGCATGCTGATTGGCCAGCGTGCCCATTGTAAATCCCACAATATACCAACGGAAAAAGGTCTGGTCGCCATTGGTATAAAGTGTCCAAAACCTTTTATTTTTTTTTTTTAATAAAAAAAAAAGAAAAAAAAACAGAGCAATGGAGACTTTCTTATCTCCATTGCTTCTGTTTCAAATGATTGATGTACGGGGTATGTGTAGGAATGCAAGTCCCATATGCATGCACAATACATCAATACAAGGAAGCAGTATACCACCACTGGCAGAAGAACAGTAATGCGCCGTTATACAAAGACATTCCCCCGGATTCAGCAATCCTCCGTGTAAGACTAAATAAGTCTTACACGGAAGCTGCAGTTGAACGGTATGACATCAGCATGCCATGCATATTCATGAGGGCATGCTGACTCATACTCTAGTCTAACACGGTCTGTGTAGGAAAGTAGGGGGCGTGTCTGATTGCTGAGTACTGCAAAGGGGCACACCCCCAGAAGAGTTAGAGTCCTGATAGTAAACACCCACAAGCGAGTCCACCGAAATGTCAAGAAACACAACACCACACATCCCCTCAGACTAAACCCTAGTGAAAGTGTTTAAAAAGTAAAAATAACCGTTACAATTTTTTTTTATAATTTCCAATATGTTTGCCCCGCATTTGCACTCGTTTGCGCGGGTATGCCCTTCGCTCAACCACAGTTAGCAGATATAACATTGAAAAGCATATAAGATCTACATATGCAAATTAAACAAAGTAGCAATAGCATAGCGGTAGAGACGTCACCCAAAGAATAGGTAGTCACGGTTCGTGCCCCACAACATCCCCCTCCATTTTTCTTTAAATAAGTATGAAACAATTCCCCGATATATATAAATTTTATTTAAGTAAAATGTAATAAAATGGCCCATGTATTTGTGAACAAAACCTATATTATGTATATATAAAAAGGATCATAATTTCCCATAGCTTAGCAGCGCTTTAACAAGCATAATATGAGTGCCCGTAGCTAAGCAGCGCTGTACCTAGCTTAATATGAGTGCCCGTAGCCAAGCAGCGCTTTACCCATCTTAAAATGAGTGCCTGTAGCCAAACAGCGCTGAACCCAGCTTAATATGACTGCACATAACTAAATAACGCTTTACCCAGCGTAAGCCATTTGCGCGGAGCTGCGCAGTGTGTCAACCAGCTTACCGTCGGGCAACGTTGGGCAGCGTGTAGCAAAGTCGCCTTTACACAGGCACACCTCCTAGCCTGTCTAGACAGTAGTAAAATAAAAAAGTAATGACAAGGGTCAAACCTGGGATACTGTGCACCATAGTCAAAGTACTGAACCACTAAGCCATGACACTTGCACCTAGAAATCCAGTATTACCATACATATAGGAATAAATGAAAATATAACCATGACAAAGCAGGTTTGCTCTTAGCTGAGAAATTTCCAAAATGGCCAATCACAAATAAGTGCGGGAAAACCGGCATATAAGCTCTATTGGTGTGAATATACACCATAACTGATTGTGGTACCCATTTGCAGTCAGGATGGCAGGTGTCGGAGAGGGAAATCACCTTAGAGTGCAAAGGTGGGGCATTGAGGAGTCCAAATATATGGTTTGGCTCCTAGTCCATCATCATGAAGGCCGACTCATGCAGGGCCAGGTTCAATGGGGTGCGTATATGGCAGAGGCGTGGAACCAGTTGGCACATGATCTCACCAGTGCCACAGGCATTCCGAGGACTGGTGAACAGGTCCGGTACCACCATGCAGACCTGAAGCGACGAAAGGAGGACCAACTGAACCGATGGATCCAGGAGGTCCATCAAATGCCCAATGCCCCACTACTGAGTAAGTATACATGTAATTAAGTATGTAAGAAATGCTATCCTAGCCTATAGTATGGATAGGTATGTTCCAATATCCCTTCATTTATATTACAGCTGCAGGTGTTCGTTCCGCGAATCAGCAAGCCTATGCTGATAATTTGGTAAGGCTGTGCCACCAGGCAGGTTAGTAATTATTCAGCTGGTATTACTATAGAATATAAGTGAGACAGCCTGTAAAAGAGGTCAGTGTTGTAACCCAGTAATAAAGGTCAAATAAGCCTAGAATAAAGCTT
This sequence comes from Protopterus annectens, assembly GCF_019279795.1. NCBI lineage: Eukaryota > Metazoa > Chordata > Ceratodontiformes > Protopteridae > Protopterus > Protopterus annectens. The sequence goes on along the minus strand of NC_056737.1, from coordinate 753,677,519 downwards.
CTGCTAGTATTCTAAGATCAGATAAGTGATGCAGCCTGAAAAGGAGTATTGTAATCCATTAATAAAGAGTAAACAAGTCTCAAACAGAGTTCTCACCTGTATTGTAATATCAGATAACTGCTTCAGCCTGAAAATGAGTGTTCTAATCTATCAATAAAGGACAGACAAGTATTGAATACATCCTTGTATATACTGTCATATGAAATAAGTGAGTCAGCTGGAAAGGATTGTTGTAACCCAGTAATAAATGTTAATAAAGCCTAGAATTAAGTACCATCCTGAAATGTAAATATAAAATAAGTGAGAGAGTGTGAGAAAGACCTTGAAGTCTGTAATAAAGGTATACTGCATGCACAACATAATGAAATGAATGAGACAGCCACAACCAAAGAGTGAAATGTTTTAATAAAGTACAATACCTGGACTGTGTCCATCCCACATTTCGGATATGTTGTTGTACCCTTGCATTATGGAGATAGTATGGTTGTATGAAATGCTGAACATCCATAGTTGTCTAGGCCCATATAAACTGGCTGATGGGAATGCCAGTATGTCAGAAGAATATTTATAGTCCTCAACTGTGTCATGTATAGTATTTACCTGTTAATCCGGTACATGAGCAGCTTGTGCTTGTGATCCCACAAATGTCACTGTGCTGCTAGAACTGTATGTATCTGTTCAAATGTAGCAGGATGAATACAAATGGAATGTATATTAATGTAGCAGTAACATCTCCATCACCAACATTTGTAAGGTTACATACAGGAAACTGTACTAATACATGTAGGGGATATATATCTGCATCTAGTAGGAATGTATAGTATACGTATAGGTATTTTAAGTTAATGTAATGTTTTATCACCCCACCTTATGTTCACAAATGATGCTATTTCACACCAAACTGGGTATGTGTATTCACAATGAATTCCTATGGACATTTGTCCTGTTGGTTTATAAATATCTGCATGTACGTTGATGCATGTGCCCTGTTCACATATCCAAACCTGATGGCCTGTTGCCACCAATCAACCCTGCATGCTGTTGGAATGTCCACTGTTGTCCTAAATATGCATGTGTTATGCTTGCTGTTCAACTTTTGGAATCCATGTGTGTTTGGTGAATGGGAATACTAATGCATGCTGTTACAACTAATTTGGAATGGTGTTGTTTGTTACTAACCCAAAATGCCATTAAATACTGCTAAACATAGGACAACTGGGAAGGTGGGTGCCAGCGGACCCACCTCTCCCACCTCAGCTGGCGAGTGCACCTGGCACCAGTGCCCAGGCCGGGAACTCCTCCTCCAGTGGCCCTGTGCCACCTTCGGGTGGACGAGCTTGCAGGGGATGGGGCTCGCCCCCCATCTGCAAGCGTGGCTGGAGGACAGCCTCCACTCACCCTCCAAAGGGTCCGGTCTGTGGTGCGTAGTGAGATCAGGCGTTCCGTGACTGATCCCCTACACCAGCTTGAAGCGAGAGTGGTGCAACTCACAGGTGTGCCTGCCCATCCTATCCAGCCCCCAGCACAGCCCCGGCCTGGGCTTTGAAGGCGCAGTGGTAACTGCCCATGGGTGGGGATCTCAGTTCCACTGTTGCCATCTGTGGGCTCATTTGTTTGCGATATCCAAACATCCGTCCCCGTCAATTATGTTTAGCCCCCACATGTGTCATACTCTGCCCCTGTATGCATCTTGTTTGTCTTGTCTGTTAACCTCCCCAACCTACCTCCCCAAATATACCTACTTCCTGTACCTCACATTCCACTCTCACCTGAAAAAAAAAAAAAAGGGCACTCTGTTCCCACAAAAAAATCACGCCCCATACATAGTTGCCCATTTCGCACACATGTCTGCTGGACATGTAAACTGATAATTACAATTGGCTCTGCAACATACTTTGTTGTCCTCACTCCTCTCTCAGGGGTGGAAGGTTTCAAATCTCACTCTAAATTTATAACATATGCACAGCTGTTGCTGGTAAAGAATTGGGCAGCTATGGGCCTTCCCTACATCCTTCCTGCACATCCCGAGCTTGTTTTCCTACTGTCCTACCCCCTTTGTGCCCCCCCTTTCACCACTTTCCTATTTCCCCATTTTCTTTTCTTTAAAAGAAAATAGCGCAGGTGTTAGCGGGAGTAAGCACTTTTAAGCAGTTGTAAGCATGTGTGCGCTTGTGTGCACTTAGCTAAGCATAGATAAGCGTAGCTAAGCATCGCTCAAACTCACGCAAACCCGCTTACAACTGCTTAAAAGTGCCTTAGTCACTCTGTATGACAAGGCCTGTAGTCTGCTCATCAGCAAAATAAAATACCCCTGTCAGTCTCGAACCCCGGACCTAGGACACACTAGACTGCATGGATTACCACTGGGCCACAGCAGATATACAATAACTTGGTGCTGTAATAAATATATCATGCATTACTGTGAGTGAATGTAAAGGGAAAATAGGAATGTCATAACACAAATCTTGTCCTGTGGGTCTTTACCAGCAGGTTATATGGAATGCTATGATTTAACTATTTTGATGTGATATAAGGATTTAAGCAGTGCTCTACCCAGCTAAATACAGTTGCCCAGAGTGTAGCAGCACTTTACCGAGCTAAATACAGTTGCCCAGACTTTGGCAGCACTTTACGTGAGTGCGTGAGTGTGAGCTTGTGTGCGCTTAGCTAAGCAATGCTAAGCATCGCGCAAACCCACACAAACCCGCTTACAACTGCTTAAAAGTGCCTTAGTCACTCTGTATGACAAGGCCCTTGTACTGCTCAGCAGCAAAATAAAATATCATTGTCAGTCTCAAACTCCACACCTTGGACTGACCAGTCTGCATGACATACCACTAAGCCACAGTAGATATACAATTACTTGGTGCTGCAAGAAATATAACATGCATTAAAAGGAGTGAATGTAAAGGGAAAATATGAAAGCCAGAGCAATACATTTCAAGACAGAAATATAACATGCATTAAAAGGAGTGAATGTAAAGGGGAAATACAAAAGCCAGAGCAATACATTTCAAGACAGACAGAAATATAACATGCATTACAAGGAGTGAATGTGAAGGAAATATAGGAAAGCCAGAGCAATACATTGGAATAACCACTGTTGTATGCTAGTTAATATACTAATTCCAAAACAAAGTACATACTCCCATGAATCCAGTGTTAGCATTAGGAGGTGTGAGTAAACTGACACACTGAGAAGAGTGTACTGGAAGACGCAACAGTCAGGTTTCAGTACAACATGCATTTCACTGTCTACAACCCAGCTTCAGATATGAGACATATACCAACCTTCTGACTCACACAACAGTGTCCACAGCAAACAAGCATGGTCCCCACCTTGCAAAACTGAAAGGTCTATGCCTACCTAACCTATCATTTTATAGCAGTGTCCTGAAATCACAGTGAGAACTGCAATTAGCACACAGCAGGCTGCATGCAATTACTAAATGATGGGCACCAATTGTTGCAGAGGCCATTACAAGCACATGTGCAGATACCTACAAAAGCAGCCTGTACTTGCAGTCCACAAATGCAATTATATCATTGCAGCATGTGGAGAGAGCAAGCAAGAAAGCAAGTGAGAGAGACAGACAAAAAACAAACAAACAAACAAACAGAGGTGTTTATAGACACCAAAAAAAATATTTAAAAAGAAAAATAAACGTCAACAGGTACAACAGACAGAGGTAAGAAATACAAAGGTAAGGTATGTAACAGATATGTATTTGGTGGGATGTGAATGATGTGTATGAAGGGTACTGTACATACTGTGAACCCTCCATATGTGTGTGCTGTCCATATCTATATGTAAATGCAGATGTGCATAGGGCAAGGTACATACTGCAACTGTTAGTGAAGGCTAGACATACATATATAGTTGAAGGTTGCTATGTGCACATATCTATGTAGGTTGTAGTGTGTGGCATTGAAAACAGCAAGCAGTGCAGGTATATGTCATGTGGTGGTTAAATGCTGTGGGACTGAGACAGTAAGACCTGCTACAGCTATATGGCCTGAGGACAGCAAAATGCATTCTACACAACACTGTGCAATATTTTTACAAAATTGTATGTCTCACAACTGTTTAATGATTCATATTCCCACCATGAAAGGTGGCCAGTATATGTGCCTATATGTTCATGTATATGTACAGCAATGGATGTTTACAAGTATGTGTATATATACCTGTATATATGTATATATATATATATATATATATATATATATATATATATACATATATATATATATATATATATATATATATATATATATATATATATATATATAGGTATATATGTATATATGTATATATATATATATATATAGATATATATATATATAGATATGTAGATATAGATATATATATATATGTAGATATATAGATATATGTAGATAAATAGATATATACCGATATATCTGGATATATCTGGATATATATAGGTATGTATAGATATATATATATCTATATATATCTATATATATATATATATATATATATATATATATATATATATATGTATGTGTGTATGTATATATATATATATATATGTATATATATATATATATATATATATATATATATATATAATATATATATATAGAGAGAGAGTGAGAGAGGGAGACATGGGGTCAGACGTACTGCAACAGGTGCCTGGTGACCAACATATTGACTGAACACCAGTGTTGATATTGCAGTACCATACCCCATTCCAAAACACTTTACACACTAACTACCAGATAGGTGGTTGCCTGCCCAACACTGAAGGTGTCAGAAGGGAACATGGACATTGTGTACTGTAACCTCCCCTCTGATAATCACAGTTCCACACTAGTCTTGTAATCCCTCTACGCGGTACGTGTCATCACAAAAGGTGTGCCATCTAGGGAAATATAGGTCAGTGTACCCCCTACTCCTCACAATGCCCCATGTGGTATGTACCTCACATGACAACCACAGCAAGTGGAAAGGCCACATACATACCTAACAAAGAGTGACACTGCCCCAAACACATGCCCTATGCAGACTGACTCACAAAACTACAGCTAGAGTGCATTGCATACATCATACACAGAGGTTACCACTGCCAGACATACAGAGGTATGTCACACCCATAGCAGTTGGCCAACCACCATGCCAACACCTCGCAATCCCTCCAGGCTACATGACCTAGGGCCCAATCCATGTCAATGCACTGAACAGCACATGCTGGAGGTACAGGTTCCTATACACAAATATGCCATACTCTGGACTAAACTACCCAGCATTAATAAACATGGCTCATCATTAGTAGATGTCATACATACCCCTGATGAATGTTATGGAGATAGGTAATATGCCCTGTGAGTCACCTCTGTGTACCCGTTTGACAGGAGCAAGTGTAATCACATTACATGTGTGTCAAATGGCAGGGTAGCATATGGCTAGGCTGCTGTAGGCCCCGGCCCAATAGTGTAGTACCTACCTATGACACAATGCACACACACATGTACTCAGTGCAATACCACCTATGTGAGGTGGAATGAGTGTGATACTGACTGTGTGCAAGGTCTGTAAAGGTGTGATAGCTTAGCGTGAGGTTGTGTCTATCATGGTAGTTTGTGTCCTAGGTGTGAGGGCAGAGAAAGATGTGTCAGTTATTAGGATGCAGACATAGTAGGATGGCATATGTTGTGACGTAGTACCTTGTGTACGACTGTGGTGTCCCATTGTAGGCTGTAGCAGTACATGTATGCTCAGTAAGTGGTACTGCTGGTGAATCCAGGTCACATATGAACTGTTGTACTACCTGAAGCTGTAGGCCTAAACACCACAGTATGGTGTATGTTAACATTCCCTGGTATCACTGTCTTGTGTGTTTCCTGTATTCTGCACAGATTATATTCCTCAGGCATAGGTATCTGTAAGTAGGGGCACACAGTACTATAAGGTACACAGGTAATGCTCATCTGTGTTGGCATACATTTGTGTGTTGTATGTTTGACTAATGTGTGTGTAATGATGCCTGTACCATGACTGCAATCACATGTGTGTTACAGGGTATGTGTGTGTACCTAGCAACATGTATACTCTGTTACAGCAGTATGCCAGCTATATTAACAACCGTGCACATATGTTAGGTAGGGGTATGGCATCAAAGACTAGGGTGGTTTACTGTTAATACTGTAACTGTACATTACATTCATTGCATTGGATGACAATATTCATCATGCATTAGCTTGATATATACCCCCAGTGTGAGGTTGTGCATTGTATCCAATACAGTGTGTCAAGTACTGGTGTATACTGGTTTGTTGTATGGAGTGCGGCAGCCACTGTCAGGCAGTTGTGGGCTGAGCACTGATAAGTGGTATTGAAGGTGTGTATTCCCTGATAGACAGACAGATGCTATATCTGGCAGTTAAGTGATATCTGTACTTCATAATGTTAAGTGTGCCACATGACTTGCTCACACATATTGTTTAATTGTCTTCCAGGGTTATGGCTCATCGCCACAGTCCTGTGTATACAGTTGCAGAGGAGGAGGTCATACAGGCGAGCCTGTATCAAAACTATGCATGGCTTTTTTCCAGGGCCAGCCAGCACCAGCATGAGCGCACTTCACTGTGGCAAGATCTTGTTCACCAGGTAAATGACATAGGCATGCATAACCGGACATATGAGCAGGTACACCATCACTGCAATGATTTAATCAGACATGTCTGGCAGCGTGCATCTGATATCCATAGGCAACAGCTTGCCACAGGTGGTGGTGCGCCCATACATCCCCCCCCTCACCAGAGTGGAGGAGCTGCTCCTAAGCATGGTGGCTCCTGGCCTACAGCAGCAGCAACATCATGCATGTGTCATCATGGAGGCTGGAGCTACCCAGCAGGACAACATGGAGCATGCAGGTAATATGCCCTAGCTGTAGACTACTATTACCTGTATTGTTAGAATATGCTTATGTGAGATGTGTACTATGTGTTTAGCAGTTGTGCTGCCTCTCATGTGCAATACTGATATTTGGAATAGTATCTCCACACCTGTGACTGTTGACTGTTGTTCCACTGTAGATTAGCGCACTCACTCAGGGCAGCAATGCCACAGTTGTGGCCACTGATAAACTGTGTCATATTCTTGTAGGTCCCTCTGGTGTGACAGCAGGGCAGATGGTGCATGCTGGTGAGTATGTTAACACTTTAATAATAGTAATGAAATGTGCATGTCATTGGTGAGGTGTAGGCCATGTACACTGAACACCCCTACGCATATTGCATGCTGTCCATGTTTGCTGTGAGACATTAATCATCACATTAAAGTCAGTAGCTGCCTCAAGCACATACACTGCACAGTGCAGCAGACACAAGTGTGGCAGCACTGTACTGCACCTTAGATATGCATAGTTGCTACAGCTGTACACAACAGAACATGTTTATCATATACAGTACATGAAAACATGCTATACTCATAGCAGTCATTACTTTGCACCTCAATGTTGTGCATGTGCAAACATATGCACCTATACACAATATGCATAGCATGTTGTGTGTGTGCTTACATATGCCAGTATACACAATATGCACAGCAGTTGCCATCCAAACAAAGTGTCACATATATGTCCTGGAATGCTAGTGGGTGTATAGGTCACTTGACACACATTGGGTTGTGTCCATGTACAAATTGTGTTCCAAGGTGTAGCCAATCACTGAACAATGACACAGTTGCAACAAAGCCATGTATACTGCCATTACATTGGGGTGTCTACACTAGCACTGTATGGTCTTGTGAAACACATATTCTGCATGCTGACATGTGTGTGGTGACTGTTTACCTTGTGATACTGACACCCACCTTCACCCACTATAGAGTATGTGTTGGATTGCTGGTGTGAGGAGTGTATTACTGTTCAGGTGTGCATGTGTGCATGTGTGCATGTGTTCATGTGTTAACGTGTACATGTGTGCATGTGTGCATGTGTGCATGTGTTTATGTGTAGACCGTAAAGTGTGTTTCCTGTCTTCTTCTCACAGGTGCTGAGTTAGGGCTGGCCGAATGCAGCAGGGAACCTGAAGCCACTGCCACGAATAGTGCTGATGATGAGACATGTATATTGACACAGGGATGTTTGATAGGGTCTGTCATTGGTCCACCAATCGACAGTACGCATCGTTCAATCCCATCTATGCACACACTCATACTGCCAATACATCTCTCACCACCAATGGCCATAGGCGAGGGACAGAATACAGATGGCACTGACCAGTATAGTGTGGTACCCATGGCACTTGCATCCCCTCACAGCAGCCATAGCCATATTCCTGGAATGGTACCACATAGGCGGAGGTCCAGGGGTTCTCGGGGGAGCACCACTGGTCATATTGCCCCTGGCAGGTGTGCCCTCACTGGTCTCACGACATCCAGTATGTTCCGGGCTGTAGTGCAGGCTCAGGCACGTATGGAACGGTACACCAGGCAGGGACTTAGGGCGCAGAGGGCATATTACACCGCTATCAATGACAGCATCCGTGATCTTGCCGGTGCCATCCAGACTTACACTGAGGTCATTGGTAGACATTGGGGGGAGACAATAGATGCCCTCCACAATATGTCAGCCATGAGCCAGGACCATGCGGGACGGTTGTGACATTGACATGGATGCATGCCAGCAATAGCAACAGCTGGCAGTGGTCGCAGATGGCCCCTGGGTCACAGCTGCTCCCGTAGTGGCAGTACCAGCCTCTGCAATGCTGGGGCTGGCCTGTCCATTGACCATCCCAGTAGACCACGTGCACGTGACTCTGGCCATTCCCAGCAGGGACATGGGTCCAGTCGTCCCACCTCTGCCTCTGAGGACAGTACCCGGTCAGGGTTGGTACCCGATACTGTCCGTAGCACCCCTGCCAGGCACAGGTACTGTGTCCATGGCTGGAGACAGTAATCTGTATGGCTTAGCAGGTACAGTATATGGCTGTCCCACAAACTACTGTATATGGCAGCCACATGGTGGAGCTGTGTGCATGCAGACACACACACATTAACCAAACAACTAGGGCTCACACATACACACGCATTACATCAACATTGGCCCATGCTGTACTGTTGTCCCTCACACACACACACACACACACACACACACACACACACACACACACACACACACACACATGTCGATTGGATGGGTCAATGTCAGGCTCTGGCAAACAACAAAACGCCCTGTGCATATGATGACACCTGTGTCACCTCCTGTCATCTGTAACATTGATGGAGGAACAGGCTAACATGGTGCTGATGCACAGGGTGACACTATAGCAGTGTAGCAATATTAGCAAGTTGTCAACAGGAAAGTGTAATGACATCCTTGTAGGTATATCTCAGCAGACATTATTCATCAAAGCTCTGATTGTCAATGTAGCATTGTTTACACCACTGTTAGGTCTGACTATGTATTGTCCACCCATGTGCCACTTGGCTGATGTGTAATGTGTTGCCAGCATGTGTTAGTGAGTGGACAGTATGTGTGATGTGTGCAGTACAGATTAGCAAGTGTACATCTGTGAACATGGTGGGTGCGCACTGTCTGTATGTACGTGCATAGTAGACACATGGGACATGGCATACCCTGTTGTACACATAGTGAACATGTCACAGTATCTTTCAATGGCCAGTATGCATTCTACTACAGTTAAGTACTAACATGGGTAGACGTGTGTATGACATGGGTAGACACCATGCTGTGGGTGATACTGTTAGTATCTGTCAATGATTTGTGGTCTGGTAGTATACATAACCTCAACAGTATGACTATAAGCAATCATTGGATGTTGTCCTGACAAATGACACACAGTCATGGGGAACTTAGTAACAGTTGTATCCTTCCAGTGCTATGCTATAACACTAACCAGTGGTAATTACCGCCACCCATTCCTGTGTCCACACCTGTTTGGCATATAGCCCCCTTCGGTACATGCAAACACACTAGGGATGTGTCCATCCACATCTGGTAATGCATGCAGTGGCCTACAATCCATTCCCTGGATGGGACACATATCCTACACAAGGGTATCATACAGACAGATGCCTGTCATGTGATACATGCTGTATAACAGTAAGCCGACTATGGCATAGTCATCCACATGTACTATACTTCCTATCCCGTCAGTACCACATTGGTGGTAGCCCTCAACATGTATGTTGGGTACCAATGTGTACATACAGCCTCATCTTATGTCATGTGTCCCTTGGTATTCACATATCCATAGGTATTGTGGAGTCCCAAGGTGTGTCACATGACACATTGGAGGCCTGGATGCATATACACAAGGCGGTTTTACACCTATAAAGGCTGTCCATTATTGGCAGTCATGGTTGTGTATGAACATGCCTGACATATACCCCAGGCATATACCCTCACTCACACTACTGTAAAGTAACTGTCATGGGTGTGTGTGGCACAGATGACCTTGGCCACGGATCACGACAGTGGATAGGCCTGTCACATACATACATATGTGACCTATGATCTGAGAAGCTGCAGCACAACCTGTCAATGGCAACAAATGTAGTCATGTAGTATGCAGGCTTCACACCTATGTACTGATTAAGGGAACATGTACACATATATTTGCAATGCATATACGTGATGTGTGCAATGCACTTACTGTTGTAATCATAATATGCCATAACATAGTAAAAGCAAGACCCACACTGCATTGACAAAGAGTGACACACACACAGTCAGCACTTGCAGGATTCAAACCCCTACCTAATTAGGTTCTGATACTACAGAGAGACGCATTAGCACAGTGCGCTATTTGCTTTACTGGGTGGTTTCCCTTCTTCGTCTGTATTTCTAGGGTGCTGACATCATCAGTCTTTCCAAAGAGGAATGTACATCTGTAGTGTGTTTTCCCAGTCTTCAAAAAGGCCACTCCTTTCATAGAGAATTGCACACACATACACACACCCCCCACACACAAACACACACACAATCAGCGTTTGCAGGATTCAAACTCCTACCTAACTAGGTTATGATACTACAGAGAGATGCATTAGCATGGCGCTCTATTTGTGTTATTGGGTGGTTTCCCTTCTCCATTTCTAGGGTGCTGACATCATCAGACTGGACATGGTAATGTGTGTGCACTTTGTTTTATGCCATTCCAGGAATGGTCCATGTGGGTCGTCAGGTGTCAACAGCTGGAACAGGAACTCATAATCCTTATCTTGTGTGATCTATCTGTGGACACATCGACATTCCTTCATATGTCAACACATATTTATGCACAGCTTGTTGGTTTTGTGGCTACTACATGTGTCTGAGATGTTGATAAAGGGCTATTCAAAGTGTATGTGAGACGTGTAGCTGTGTTCAGTGATGTATGTCCTGTGTGGCTGCCTTGCAAACAGTCTAGCATGTTTGGGAACCATGATCCGCACATGAACATACCACGGTTAGTAGGGTTGTGTGTATGTCAGCTTCCAATAGCTTGGTTTATGACTTCAACCATGATGGACTCCATGGCTTGCAGATCATACTTCATAGGCATACTGGAATGTACATCCCATGGTGTGTTGTGCACCAACACTTGTGTGGAGTGCCATATGTTGCTGTAACACATTCAACGGTTCCACATCCTGTGTAGGGGGGGGGAGTTCAGCTGACTGTTCAGGTGCAGGATTTGTTTGTTCTGTAGTTTATGCATGACACATATTGGTAATCAATGTAGTCCACTTGATGCCATGCTTTTAGCATTAGGGGTAGCTGTTCATTCATTCTACATGTGATATCTCCTGGTATGATGATATGGACTATCGTCATTGGGAGGTGGGTATGTATATATGGGCCTGTCTGTCAGGATGTCGGCATTGTCAGTCAGGTACAGTTGGCCCTGACTCATGACATATATGTGTGTACATTGCTATATATGACATAGCTGTCGGAGGTGTCATGATTCAGTCTGGACTCCTTCTCAGCTACTCTTTACAGAACACAACAAACCTGAGCACTAATCCCTGAAATACTCCTTTACACACTTAACACCCTACTGATCCTTTGTCATCTGGCTACAGAGTATGTCATGATGATATCCCGGCATGTCCAGGGGTCGGCTTTGTGTGCACTCTCCAGTCCAGCTGGTGAATATTGTGATGTAGACACAATGTCACGTCTGCCTCATGTACACAGACAAGACTCTCCTCCTCACAACAAACCCAGATATATGTGTGAGATGCACCTATAGAGACATACAGGGTGCTGAACTCTCTCAACCCATGACTGGCATAGTCTATCAGGTGGTGAAGATAACCACACACACCACATATCAGTCTCACATATCCTCTGGCGACAGCACTCAAACCACATTATCACACATACACATACTCGGATGCTGTAAATGAACTCTGCCTAAGCAGCAGAGACCTCCACATCAGGCACACACACACAACTGCTACCCCACTACAATTCCCACATCTCACATAGTTCACAATGTCAGGGTGCCACACAGTCACTTGCCTTCGGGCTACACAACACACATAATACAGTTGTGATAGGCGACACTTATTGTCAGACACACTGACGTATCACTCACCAGCCCATACAAGGGAATAGTCCCTTTGTGCTGTCTGTCGTGTGTCAGGATCTGCCACATAACACATGCAGTCAGGTCACTACAAAGCAAGTACAGGACTGGCACCATCATTGTCCATGCTGGTGCGTAAAACCTCAGATGTTACTCCCTGGACCACATGACATGGTACATGGAGGAACAGTGTCATGATGTAGCCCAGGCCAGTATGACCCTGACCTTGTCTAGCATCTTACACCCACCAAGTATGATGTCACAGCATACAGACAAACATATCACATTTAACACTTGGCTAACAGATTGGTGTCATTCATAGGAGATACAGTGTCTGTCAACCTGTGGTGACATGCTCAACATGCCACATAGCTTCACTATGGACAGCTTGCACCTGTCACCCTTGGACCTTTGAATGCTGGCTAAGGCTCTTGCTACCACCATAGTGCATTTGTTCAGCAGGGCTCAAAAGACAAACCCACCTACATAGACATTACAAGTTAAATAACACTAAGGGTAATGTTGCTCAACACCAGATGTGTTACCCTCATATTGCGGCCACTCAGGACTCTCCTCAGTATGGGGGATAGCAATATATGTGCACTAACAGACGCCTAGTTCAGAGTCACATATGCACACCAGCACTAAGAGGTTATGTTTCATACCATGCTTTCTGACCACAGGACTTGGAATGGACAATACAACTAGGGGGTGTATCCATATACATCACAGATACACACACCTCTGGGTTAGTGGCACTGCACTAAGCATCACAGACCATACATATACAACTACCATTGTTCAAAACTGCCTTTCAGTTTGTTGCCTACTACAGACCACCCTCCCATACTCAGGAACCACACTCGGCTTTCCTGGGAACAGTGGGGGATATGATGGTCTCCACGAACACCATTATATTGGGTGACATCAGATACATGAATATTGACTGGGGATACTACTCAAGCTGCAACAACCTCACCCTACAGTCACTACAATTTGTACATTCATATGCTATGGCACAACCAGTCACCACAGCCACAAGGGGAATACATATTGGACATGATCATCACCGACATGGGGACTCTATGTTACACACCAGCAATATACCCCTCATTGGTACGGTTGGAACATACAGCTATCTCAGTGGACATACATATACACTCCGCACACCCATCCTGGGTAATCTTGGTGAACTTCTGATGAGCCAACGTCTCACTTCACCAAAGCAAGGTGGTATCCTTCAGAGACCTTGAGACAGTGTGAAATACAGCTCCGACTGCTGAATCCTTAACATACACATTCTACGGACTCCTAGTGGACTGCATGGGTTGTGCTACCCCAAATAGCAACAAGACTCACTCCTCCAATGGCAGGGGACCTGTCTGGTATACACCAGCCATTAATGAGCTGTACAATGCCAGGAGGAAGCTACTACATGATAGAGCACAATCCCAGATGGGGAAAGCATCTGTGATCTGTACTAGCAGACAGTTATGATCACTCATGTACTTATCTAAAGTCTTCTTCTCACGGACAATTGCACCAGACAAGTAGGAATATCACAAGGCCTTCGTCTGTTATGTCAGAAATCTGGGTGGACACTCACTGATATGCTGTGAGTTACTGCATACTGACTACACTTACCCTGAACCCACTGGCATAGCCAACATCCTGGCAAACAGGTTCAGTGCAGATGTCTACCCCCATCCTTCCTAGGGAGCAACTACCCATCCCAACAGAGTGTAACCTCCCTGACACCACACAGTAACAGGTGAGTGCTGCCCTCCCCAAAGCATACATTACAGCATCAATGTGACCAGTTGGTGTCCCGACCTGCATCTTACACGAGCTTCATGACAGACGTAACCCTCACATTACATCACTGTGCAATATTGGAGTTACTACAGGATATGTACCCAATGGCATACAGCGACAGTGTTCCCACTCCACATAGTTGGTGCCAGAATGGAACACAGACAATATTGCTCTATAAGCCTAACTATCCTGTTATGCAAAGCTATGGAGTGTATTGTCAAGAGACTCTTGCACATAGATATCAGGAAACTACAGACACTGTGTCCTACACATTTCAGCATTGTTGTGGGCAGATCTTGCCTCTTGAACATGTTTGTATTCTTTTGACAGTTAACAGGTCCATCAACATAGGGACAGTTGTACACGCAGCCTACCTGAAGCTTGCTAAACCCTTCCACACAATAACCCACTGGGCCATTATGCATTGGCTCACCAGCATCGATATGGACACATATCTCACATGATGGATTGCTACCTGGATCAGGGATAGCACCCACATAGTCAGAATTGCAGATGCCATGTCTGACTATACACCAGTTACACATGGCATCCCACACGGCTCAGTCCTAGGACCTCTCTTGTTCAGTATATATTTGTCTGACGTACACGCTACCACAGGGGGAATATGGCTGACCTTGTTCACACTTGACTGCAAACTGGGTGCCATGATCACCTCTCCAGCTGCCACATGCATACTCCAACAGGCTCTCTCAGAGATGGATGACAGGTGCCTGAGCCATGGCCTACAGCTAAATGCCATTAGTTGCATAGTCATCCCCTTTGGGAATAACAACATGCCCACACATTAACACATAGGTAGTACTCCATTACATATGGTAGATGTTGTTAGGTGATTGGGGACATGACTTGTTCTTACTGTCATTCACGTTGCCACAGTGGTTGGACAGACCTTCTATATAAGCAACCTTATCCCATATGGTTTCACATCTAGATCGAGTGATGTCATTGTGCCCCTATACTAATAACAACCGTGCTTGGTTACAATGACACCTTTGGGGTGTACCTTACCCAACACCTGCAGCAACTGTACTGGCCACAGATACCCAAGCAACAGCCACCCCTCAACAATACCCATAAATCACATATCTGACAAAATCAGTGTGCCTCACAGTCACAGCCCTTAAGGCCAAACAACACACCAAATACAGTTGTTATAGGGGACTCTATTGTCCGGCACACTGACGTCCTGCTCAACTGATTGAACAAGGAGAAGGTCACTGTAAGCTGCCTGCCAGGTGGCAGGATGCACCACATAATGCAAGCACTCAGGTCACTGCAAAGCAGGTACAAGTATGACTCTGTCATTGTCCATGCAGGTGTGAATGACATGAGACGTACCTCCCTGGACTACAAGACATGAGACATAGAGCAGCTCTCTTATCATGTAGCCCAGGCTGGTATGACCCTGACCTTGGGTAGCATCTTGCCCTCACCAAGAATGATGCCAGAGTATACAGACAAAATGATCAGTTTAAACAATTGTCTAAAGTATTGGTGTCATTCAATGGGGATCCAGTGTCTGTCAGCCTGGGATGACATGCCTGACAAGCCATGTTGCTTCACTAGGGACGGCTTGCACTTGTCACCCTTAGGCTTTTGTATACTGGCCATGCCTCTTGCCACCCCCATAGTGCATTTTTTAGGCAAGGCTCAAAGGACATACACACCTCCATTGACAACCCAAGGATACAAAATCTAGAGGTAATGCTACTCAATGCCAGACGTCTACACCTCAAGATGCACGCACTTGAGGCTCTCCTCAGTATTGAGAATATCAATGTCTGTGCAGTAACAGACACCTGGTTCAAGGCTCCTGAGAGCACCCCAGCACTATCAGGTTATAACTGATACCATGCGTTTCACACACAAAACTCGGACTGAAGCACAAAAGGAGGGGTAGTATCTATATTCATCAAAGATACCTACACCTCCAGGTTAGTGGCACTGCACGAAGCATCAGAAACCATCCATGTGCAACTAACAGTGGGCCAAACTGCATTTCAGTTTGTAGTCTGCTACAGAACACCCTCCCTATTACAGGAACCCCACTTGGCATTCCTGAGAACACTGGAGAATATCAAGGTCTCTCCTACAACTATGTTATTGGGTGACTTCAACTACCCAAACATTGACTGCAACAACTACTCATGCCCAAACACACTCACCCAATGGTTCCCTGAAGTTATAAACTGTAATGCGATGGAACAACTGGTCACCACTCCCACAAGAGGGAACAACATATTGGACCTGGTCATCACCAACATGGGGACTCTATGTTCCACACCAGAGGTAAACCCTCATTGGTAAGATCAGACCATTAACAAATTTCCATGGACATCCATATCCCATCCCCACCCCCAGCCAAAGAAATCACTGTATAGAATTTCTCAAACACCAGCTTTGCACTTCTCAAGACTGAGGTGGAATCCTTCAAAGCCCACAGGCCAGAGGATAACAGGCCAATCCGCAGAATCCTTTACAAATGCATTCTATGAGCACCTGCAGGAATGCATGGATCGTGCTATCCCAAATAAAACAAAGCCTCACTCCTCCAAAAACAGGAGACCTGTTTGGTGGACCCTGGCCATAAATAAGCTATACAACAGAAGGAGGAAGCTACTACATTTTAGAGCAAAATCCCAAAAATGGAAGCCATCCCTGATCAGTATTAGCAAGAAACTTCAATACCTCATAAAATCATCAAAGGCCAGTTTCCAAAGGGAAATTGCCCTAAACACTAAAGATAATCACAAGTCCTTCTTTAGTTATGTCCATAATATGGGTGGAAACTCCCAGATATGCTCTGAATTGTTGCATAATGGTACAAAATATACCGAAACTACAGACAGCCAACATCCTGGCAGACAGATTCAGCACAAACCTCCCCCCCTTCACCCACAAAGGAACAAATGCCTATCCCAAATGAATGTAACCTCCCTGACATCACAGATGCACAGGAGAAAGCTGCCCTTGCCAAAGCAGAAAACACAGCAGCTATGGAACCGGACGGTATCCCAGGCTGTGTCTTACACAAGCTCCAAGAAGAACTGAACCCTCATATTAAGTCACTGTTCAATCTTAGCCTTACTACAGGATATGTACCCGAATAATAGCATACAGCTACAGTGGTTCCACACCACAAAGGTGGTGCCACAACAGACCCTGGGAACTATTGCCCCATAAGCCTGACTAGTCTGGTCCATACAGCTATGGAGCGTATTATCATGGAACTCATAAACAAAGACATTGGGAGCCTCCAGACACTGGACCCTACCCAATTTGGCTTTGTTAAGGGCAGATCTTACCTCTTAAACCTAGTTGATTTCTTTGAAACAGTTACCAAAGCTATGGATGAGGGCAAGGTAGTCCACACAGCCTACCTGGACCTTGCAAAAACGTTCAACACAATACCCCACTTGGATATCATACATAAGCTTAATCGCTTAAATATCAACCCCTATATCACAAGATGGGTTGCAAACTGGCTCAGGTATAGAACCCACATTGTCAGAATCGCAGGTGCCATGTCCAAATACAAACCAGTTACAAGTGGCATCCCACAGGGCTCAGTTCTGGGACCTCTCTGGTTCGGTATATACTTCTCTGAGGTTCAGGCTAACACGGGGGCATTATGGCTGACAAGGTTTGCAAATTACTGCAAACTGGGGGCCATAACTGACTCTGCAGCTAACACAAGCATCCTCCAGAAGGGTCTCACAGAGATGGATGTTTGCTGCCAGAGCCACAAGCTTGAGCTACATGCTAAAAAGTGCATAGTCATCCCCTTTGTGAAAAACAAGGTGCACACAAATTACCACATAAGTGGTAATCCATTAAGTACAGAAGTAGTAACTTGAGATTTGTGGACCAATGTAGATAGTAATCTCTCCTTTGATGATCACATTGCCAAAGTGGTTACAAACACCTTCTATATATGCCACCTTATCACGAAAGGGTTCGCATCTACAGCAAGTGAGGTCATTGTGCCCCTCTACTCGTCAGTCATCAGCACCATACTTGAATACAATGGCCCTTTTGGGATGTACCTTACCCGACACCTGCAGCACCTGGAGAGACCCAAAAGTACCTCTCCAAGAGGGTCATGGGCTCAAACAGATGTCATATGCAACTCAACTAAGGAAACTCCAGCTCTACTCAGTTGCTTACCACCTACTCAGAGGCAATCTATGCCTGACATACAAAGCCATGTCAAAGCCCGAATTAATGGACATGCTCCACCTCAAAAATCCAAGTCCCTTAGAGATACACGCTCCAGGAACTTAAACCTCAGCACAGGAATAAAAAGGACATGCTGGAGGGACAGATTCATTTCCCAGAGGCTCCCCTCACTCTGGAATAGAATCCCAATTCATATTAGACATAGCCCCTCGCTGACCATCTTCAAGTCAAATCTGGACACATGGATGGGAAATCGCAAATTCACCCCTGGGATCTCTTATGTGTCCCTGCTAAACAGAGGCACAGTAGCCTAAACGTACATGGGCTATCTTGTGTGACCTACTATTCACTGGCACAGTGTAATACTCTGACAGGGCTGCAAAAGCCAAACACACTTTGGCTAGGCTTGTACATACCCTAGGGCAGATAGCCTACTATCGACTTCTGAACCTATGTTTCTGCTCGGGATGCACAATATTTACTGCTGATACTGTTTGCAGGTCTTTATCGTCTTTGCTTTCCCAGTTTCTATGAACAACTTAGGTATCTGTGGAACACGTTTGATCATTACAGGGTTCCACTATATTATATAAGTGTCTGTTGTCATGTAACTGTGTGCACAGGGTGGATTGCTGGATAGTGAGAGGTTCCTGGGTTAACACATGTAACTGCCAGATGTGTGGCCCACTGCTGTAGTCAGACATGGCCTAAGTGTGTGAGCATGCCCAGTTCAGGCTTTCCATGTTTTGTTGCCTGACATATGTCTCATTTATCCAAGTGTGTGAGCATGCCCAGTGTGACCTTTCAGTATGTTGCAATCTGAAGTCCACTACATTTGTGGATGTGTGTGAACATGACCAATAGTAACATTTATACTGTGTGTGTTGGAAGTCAAGTTCTGTTCTTACTGCAGGACTCACCTTTGTGTCATAACTCAACAAGGATTATGCTGTGCCTGCAGGGTTTCCATGAGATACTTTGCATAGACTTATCAACATTCCTTCATACTGGCTGAACAGTGCAATGCTGTCATGGTTTAGTGGTTCAGTACTTTAACTATGGTGCACAGTATCCTGGGTTCGAGGCCCATCACTGCTTTATATTTCCATACTGAGCAGACCAGACTGCTTAAGGGCCAGTTAAGCAAATATGAGCATGTTGGCTTTTATTCTGCTATGCCCTATTTAGACCAGGTTTGTCCGACATTGCTGTATATTCACCAACTTTGCTGGACATTGCCCAATATTACTCGACACTGACCACAGTTGTACTAGTTGATGTGTGTATTCTGCTTGCATACACTGCACGGTGGTAAATGCTGTTTAGCAGCACCTTAAATTGCTTGACACATGGCAATCATGCCTCAGTTGGTGCTGCAGGGCTGCCTATGTCGGATGCACATACTACACTCCTTGTACATGTTTGAAGCAGGTAGTGTCAACTTAGGCATCCCTTTTACTATATGTGCGGGTCAGAGAGAGGTATCATTTCCAGGGTTCCTACTGAGCCAGTGTATGTGCTATGTGTTGCCTCTTTGCCAAGGCCAAAGCATACTGGGCACGCCTCCTTCTGCCTACTGGGGCAGGCTCAGGTTGTTCCTCCTCTGAGTCACGCTCTGCCTGTGATGACCTTGGCAATGGTGGGGGGCTGTTTGGGCCAGGCCTATGCTGGTCCTGCTGCAGCTGTTTTCACAGGATCATATTATGTAGCATAGCACATACCATGACAATTTGAGTACATGTAGTTGGAGTGTACTGCAAGGCTCCACCAGATGTGTCCAGGCACCGGAACCGTGACTTGAGCAGCCCAAACACATGCTCGATTACATTTCGTGTTTGTGCGTGTACCTCATTATGGCGTTCCTGTTCAGGAGTGTGTGCGTTTCTGATGGGTGTCATCAGCCACGGCTGCAGTGCATAGCCAGCATCCCCCACTAGGTGACCATGTGGGATGTCCCCATTGACAAATGTCTGGTACAGCTGCATCAGATGCCAGATATGGGAATCATGGTAGCTTCCAGGGCAGCCAGCACACACATTCATTTTTATGCCCTGGGCATCACACACGACCTGGCAGTTGATGGAGGGGAAGCCCTTGTGGTTGAAGTAGACCCTACTCTGCTCACCAGCCGGTGCTTTGATGCATATGTGCGTGCAGTCTATTGCACCCACTACCTCAGAGTATTCCGCTATTTGCTGGAAGAGACACATATTGCTGGCCAATACCTCACAGGAATTGGTGAAATATACATGATCACCGACATGTGCTGACATGGCATCCAGAAACTGGTGCAGTACCCCGGATGCTGATGCCTGTGATATCCCCATCATATCACCAGTTGGTCTCTGGAAGGTACCTGTTGTTAGTATTCGTAGGCCAACACATACCTTGGTTTCCACTGGAATGGGTTCCCCTCTGTTGGTTCTGTGTGTGAGGCGTGGCCTGCACAGCTCAACAATTTGCTGCATGAGGTCTCTGTCCACTCTATAGTGCTCCACTATCTCCAGCTCATGTAGCCCCTGGTAGGTTACCCTGGGCCTGTACACTCTTCTCCGTCTCCTCACTGGGGGTTGGTTGGCAGCATTCCCATTGTCACCACCCTCAGCATGTTGCATATGTCGGTTTATGACAGCAATGGCAGCCCTTAACATTTCTTTGTCTCAGTTAAGCCTTTTCAGTATTCACTTCTCTTAGCTTACTGCAGTGCTGCAGTGTCTCTGAGCAATACATGTTGAAAAGTTGTTTGCAGAGTTTTAAGTGCTGGGCTGGTTTACTGCTTGTGTAATTGCCTGATTCTGATTATTTCCACCTGCTAGCTCTGCTGACTCTCCCTGGTTAACTTCCTACTGTTTGTTGTGCTTCCTTTTCCCTTTCCATTTCCTCAGGGGGCAGCACCGCGCACACTAGCGCAGACACGCGTACACGTGCTAACATGCGCGCACACAGTTTTAGACGGACTTACACTAGCTAATTCCTGCCTAAACACGCACACACGAGTGCAGAGGTGCTTACAAGACTTTAAACTGCCTTATACATGTTTACTCCAGCTTAAACGCGCGCACTAACGCTTCCACATGCGCACACTGTCTTACTCGGGTTTACAGGCGTGCACACGCGCGCATACACGTTGCAAGCATTTTTACAAGAAACTTTGGTGATACCCACAGTGTGCACCTTCTATTTCTTGACTTTAGCTGGAATACCTGATGACACACCTCTTCCAGTGATGAGCAACTGACAGCTAACACATGACACTCTGCTCCAATGAGATTATCTTCTTTCATACATACCCCCTCCTGATGTCACCTATATCCTACTCTGTTACTCCCCTTATCCTAGTCTTACACTCCACTGACTGTGCTCATTTGCTATGTAGACTTGGGATTCACTATCCTTACGCTCATTTGCATAGGATTGCCTACTAATGCTTGATTACATCTCTTAGACTGGGTTCCCCCCTTAGCAACCCCTACTCGGTAGCCATGTTGTCTTCAGACTGCCATTGCCTTGCATTGTACAATACAAATCCCCATAAAATCCACATTTGTTGGTTTTAATTTTTATTTTTCTGCTTTTTTAGAGTGCAGCCTGTTTGCTCGACGCTGCGCTACACTTAAACGTGGAAAACCGGAAAAAAAATTTAATTACTTGTTTTTCATTTTGCATCAGGTAACATTGCCAATGGCTATATATTTGGCCATTGGCATGCTTCCTCTACTGGATGTAACCTTTATTTGGAGCTGTCATATCTCCGTTTTTCTATTTGCAGAACGGTACTCAGTTGTCAACTGAGTACATTTCTGCAGATAACACTACTCTTACTCGGACAGGTTCAGGTTTCCTGGATCGCAAATCTACCTCATTTGCATGCCTTTCAGCTACAATTGAGGTAATTTGCATGTCCTGGCCCTGTCCGTGTAAGAGCCATTTTAGGAGCTCTCTTACACACCCCTACAGGCTGTTCCTGGATCACTCGTCGGACATAATGGCTGCATGGAGTCTTACTCTACTCTTAGACTCCGTGCAAGCCATCATAAATCCGGCCCATTATTTAAGAAAAGTAAGCATTTTTTTTTCTTAAATAATGTCATTGTATAATAGCAATAACTGACTCCATGGTTGTGATATATTGAAATTTACGCAAGGTTGGCTTTATTTAATCACTGACGCTTCACCCTCATGATTAAACCACACCAACCGTGGGTACATCTTCAATATACCACACCACGTAATCAGTTATTGCTTAAATAACCAACAAGGACACATAGAAATGCTATTTAGACAAAAACAACAAAAAGACCCAGGCAGCGCATAATCTTCACTGTACAATAGCTTAATCCTCCTTGAAAGGAGGTTTGTGGGATTTATACAAATGACTCCCTAAGGACAGAAATATGTTTCAGCTACTGGGCTTCTGAATGACCTTACCATTTATGTGTCTTTATTAATGCTTTCAAGCCCATAAAGCCAGTCTGTAGTATATGTAGTAATGCAGATGTGATATTTTTTGCCCTTTCTACATGCTTGTCAATACAGCCGAAGTGAATACTTTGGCCAGTCACTAAATATGCCACTTTTAAAAATACCAATATCCATAACATCAGGATGACTGCAAAACATCCAGAAAGGAAACAAATCAACATGTAAAAGGGTCAGTGCTCTGTTTGACTAAATTCTGCATTTAAACTTCCAATTTTTGAACAAAGTTTTGACGACTCCCATTGTTTGGCTAGATTTTTTTTTTCTTAAAAAAGTACACAGTTTTAATGTAACTTCATTAGATTTTAGAACAAAGTTTTGACTGCATGCATCTTTTCGCTATTTTTTAATACAAAAATACAGGATTTTAATGCAAGTTATCCTTTGCATTTGAACAGGCAAGTAGGTAGCATTTTTCCCTTTCATGGGTCATGCTAAGGTACCTTTTACCTGCTCCCTCTCAGCCCTCCATTATACACACGTGTAGCTAGGCATACTTACTGTACTGACACGGTCACATTTTCACTATTCTTTGGAAGGTTTGTTTCTTAAAGAGCAAACATTTATAACAATGTGTTTACAGTATAGTCATACAAGCCATGCCTAAACGGCACCACTAGGAAAGCTCCTCTAAGATGGCCACTGTTTTTAAGTTACAAAGTTGGAAATAATGTCATCATTCCGTCCATGTACAGGGATAACATTTTGAAGGTGGAGTACATTTTTAACTGATAGATGGGTGGTTACAGGGCAATAACATTAGGGTTTGAGTACAAAATATACATTTCTATTTACTTACCATCTCTCTCAATGGAATGGCTATTTTAAGTTCCATATATCCATGTTAGTGTGCGTGTAATGCACACATGGTCTTCCTTAAAGGAGAAGACGATGCTACCATGAATAGAAGTATTTTTTTAATTGCTTTGGGTGCATTGCAGTTGTAAAAATGGATAGGCGCTTGCCCCCCTCATCCCATGGTTCTGACACCCTTGCCTTTAGCTTTGCCCCTTGGATCCTATTGCCTGCCTTGTGCTACGCCCTCCACACAAACACTGTACTGAAGTGCATACAGTGAGTATACCTCTCGACAGCCTTTTGTGCATCAGCAGTCTACTACCATGTGTTAAGTCAGCATACAGGGCTACTGTAGTTAAACATTGCACACCAGGTTTAACAAGAATACAATGCTAGTTCTTCTGTCTGTTTACAATGAGTCAAGTATATGACAATGGGGTCACAACTTGTGTACAGAGTGCTTTAACAGGATGTGGACAGATTACATATTTCTTTATTTCTTAATCTCATGCACAAGCATTTTTTGGAATCACAGAAGTTACAAATAATTTCACATGGTCAGGACGGTATCTTGCTGCAAGCCCAGATTGTTTTTGGTTCTTATTCTTTATACCTATTTCCCATTAAAATACAAAATAACTGTTGCCACTTGGGTTAGTGGACTCATCATTTGCTCAACATGAGAAAAAATATGCAGTAGTGTACATATCAGCATACAATTACACCACAGTTAAAATAATGTGAATTGTGTCTGCAGCTAGAGTTGGCACAAAGAACATTTGTTCAGTTTTTCTGCCTTTTACCAAAAAAGCAGTAATTCAAAACTGCTCTGATTAAATCATTATAGCTACAGAATGCTGCTGTCAGATTTGCATGAATGAATATTACATAATGATTTTTTCCTTATTACAAGCATTATTTCTCAGTAGAAAAATAATAGCAACTGTTGCTTTTTGTATTATACTTACACTGAACAAAAATGATAAAATCCTCTTCTTCTTCTGAACCTACTTTTGAGTATTAGTGTCATTAATAATTATGTTCATAAGATTATGTAAGAGTTTCCTAGAAAACAGACACCAATTAGTATTACATCATATTGTGCCAACTAGGGACTCATTTTTTGCTATATAATTTCCCTGGGGATTTTTGAGAGAAAAAGTGAAGAAAATTACCCATTTTTATCAGAACTGCTGTAAAGAAAACAGGAGCAGGTGGGAAACATAAAAATCCCATCTTGGTTTTCATCAATACAAGCAGTAAAATGCATGCAACAATTTTCAGCAGACCTCAGTATAAATAAAATTAAGCATCAAACTGGTAAAGTTCATTTGAGACTCTGTAAACAAGTTAGACAAAAATAAAGTTAACAGACTAATGTTTACTAGAGATGTACTATGTGAACTATGTGAAATATGTCAGTATCTTTCAAATATACACATATTTCCTGGAATACTTCAAAAATAGACATAAATCTGTTTGTGTTACATGTCCATTATAATAATTATCTATGCAATTAGGCTATGCTGCATATGTAAAGAAAATGTAACTCTGTGTCCTGATGACTTTGTGGAAGCTTGCATGAGGCATTCTGGCTGGCAAAACTGCTGAAATGCATAATAAAACTCCTTAGGTGTACTGTCATTAAAGCAGCACATGTACCACCCCCCCCCACACACACACACATCCTTCTGAACTGTAAATGCCACCTCTCCCAGTTATCTGTACAACAGCATATATTTAATTTAACATTTGTTTACCGGAAAAGTCCAACTTGAAACAAAGCCAATTTTCAGCTGAGGCCCAGGGAGAAACACCCTAGACGTATTTCTTTGAATTGTGGGAGGAAAGCAGAGCACCCAGAGAAAACCCACACAAACACAGGGAAGACATGCAGACTCCACACAGAAGGCACCCCAGACAAGAATCGAACTGGAGAACCTCTTGCTGGGAGGTGACAATGCTACCGCTGCACCACTGTGCAGTCCAAGAGCTGGTAAGACATCATTCATTTTTCCATTTAATATTGTCAGATAAATCACATTTCTGGAGTAAACACCTTCCCACCTTCCCCATTTATAGAACTTTAAAGACAATATTTGTGTCTAGCATAATCCCTCCTGCCATCTACAATTGTAATGTTGTAAGTTGACTTCCAGGTCTAGGGTAGTTACCCCAACTACTCTCTCCAGATGTTTTAGAAAATACTACCTCTTGTTGTCATGTTCCTAGTAGCAATATAAACAAATATAACACTTCTCACCCTTGAGGCAGTTATGTCCCCCAAATTAGTGTAATAGAATTACAGACTGAAACCTCCTCCAATTCCCCCCCCATAGAATCATAGATACTTATATGACTATAGATATGTGATGATCTTAAGAAGCATAGTCTTATATTCCCATGGTAGATGGTAGTCCTTATATTTTGCACATTTTTTAACCCAGAGATGTAACAAATAAGGTTTTGTTGACACATTTGCACATTTCCTTTATCCAAGAGGGCCACAGTGCTAAACTGGCAGTGATTTTGCCTAATTACATTTGACTAGAGTAAGAGAAGTACTTTACTTTATTTGGGGTGGAAGTTGGTTCCACAGACGATTAAGTAGTTTCTCTAAGTCATCATGTTTTTGAAAGCATGCTAAGTGATATACTCCACTAATCCATATATTACTCTCATGTCTCCAGCATCAGTATATCAACCCTTTCTAACTTTCTCCTTTCATCATTTTCACCATCATTAGTTAGAGAAACTACAAAGGTAACCCCTCCTGCTTAGGTGTAGATTTAAACAGTGTTTGAATCCAATTTTAGCTTTTCTTCCCACATCTCATTCCTAAACAGTTTTCTTCTTCTTTCGGCTGCTCCCATCAGGGGTTGCCACAGCAGATCAACTGTTTCCATTTCTTCCTGTCCTCTGCATCTTGCTCTGTCACATCAACCACCTGCATGTCCTCTCTCACCACATCCATAAACCTTATCTTAGGCCTTCCTCTTTTCCTGTTACTTGGCAGCTTCATCCTTAGCATATTTTTCCCAATATACTCTGCATCCCTCCTCAGCACATGTCCAAACCAATGTAATCTTGCCTCTCTGGCTTTGTCTCCAAACCTTCGAACCTGGGCTGACCCTCTAATATACTTATTCCTAATCCTATCCATCCTCGTCACACCCAGTGCAAGTCTTAACATCTTCAACTCTGCCACGTCAAGCTCTGACTCCTGCCTTTTTGTCAATGCCATTGTGTCCAACCCATATAACATAGCTGGTCTCACTACCCTCTTGTAGACCTTATCTTTCACTCTTACTGGTACTTGTCTGTCCTAAACAGTGTATATAAATAATGCTTGCATGTAGGCTGGTCACCCCATTCACATCTGCCACATAGAGGAGTTTTAAGTAAAAAAAGCTGTATCTTGGGTAATCCCAAAGCTTACAGTCTAAAGCTTTAAATACTAGGGTCTATATCAGCTTATCAAAAGCTGATAACAGCAAACACTCTTTGATCGAATCCAAAATGTCAAACAACCAAAATAGTGAAGAGAAAAAAAAAATCTCTGTGCCGCAAAAAAAAAATGAAAACACAACATAAAGTGGGATGTGGGGGGTCTATGCCCCCACCCCCCCTACTTAAATATAGCAACTCTGAGATCACACCACAGTGGAGGAAATAGCAAACTCCCGAAAATGGCCCAGCGAGTTTTTTTCCCTTGGGAAAACAATCCCTGTTCCATGTCTTTGCTATATAGGTTGTTCAATATTTAGGGTTCGATCAAAGAGCATTTGCTGTTATCAACTTTTGATAACCTGATATAGACCCTAAATACTATTTATATCTGGAGAAGCCCACCCCACACTGTGGTATAACTTTTATATATAAGGCAGTCCTGCCCAACTCCAGATGTAATTTACAAATACTGCTCTTATCCAGGATAGCTCCCTACTACTTACCCCCAATCTAATTTAGAAATAGTGCTTATGTATGCAATAGCCTCCTTCACATCTCCCCATGTCCCATTTACAAACTGTAGTTATGTCGCATGTGGCTGATTTCTTTCTACTACCTGAATCCAGGTGTTATGTTATGATAAATTATTGCATTCTGCCTTGGGCATTGGACTTGCTCTTGTAGTGTGTCAATGGTGCAATAGGTAGTGCACTCACCTTTGGTGTAGAAGGCTATGGGTTCTACTACCACACCGTGTAGATTGATTCTTCATACTGCAATACAGTATAAAGGGGTGCTACACTCCTGAGTGTGCCATCCTTCAGATAAGAAGTTAAACTGAGGTTTCATCTGCTTGAATTTGTGGAAACTCAGGTGGATGTAAAAAAAAATCTCATGATTTTTATCAAAAAGAGTAGGGGTTCCTTTATTTAAATTATATAGATATACAATACCTATATTCATAATTTCCTTTACAATAATATATTTCATCCCTATTAGACCCCCACTCCTTTTTCCATAATAACCGCCTGATTTTGCTTACTACTGTTGCAAAAATCCATTTACCATTAAACATAATGTCATTCCATAAATTCCAAATACCATAAAATAACCTTAAATTCTTTTAACATATTATTTACTTCTATTTTTATAATAGTCATAGTTAATTATATCAGTGCTTATTTTATCAACTTTTTTATATCTTTGAAAAAAATCTTCTTTACATAGTTTTCCCCATATCTTTTTTACTGTTTTACATTTCAAAAACATCTTTCATAGCTTCTTCTTCTGTTTGACAATGTAAACATATGCTATCACTTTTCTTTTTATATGGCGTATTTCCTTTTACTGGCAGTTTATCTATTACCAGTTTCCACAAAAAAATCTTGACATTCTACTTCCTGATTACACCATTTGCTTATTTTATAGCTTTCATTTTTTTCATCTGTCAGATTGTCCCATGGTTTTACTTAGTAATGTTTTACCATTACATTCTTATACCATACTTTTCTATATTTTTTCTTTGTCATCAATTTTTATTTTCCACAAAAATATTTTTTCTTGTTAAAATTTTATTTCTTCATTTATACAATCTTTTTCTGATTTACTCATTTTTACCATACACCAAAATTTACCATACTTATATTTATACCATTTTACTACTAATCTCTCAACTTTTTTATTGATCCACTATAACACTTTATACGCATTTAATGAAGAAGCATATACCACTGAGTTAATTAACCCTAAACCTCTTTCTTCTTTATATACATACAAAACTCCTCTATTTACTTGGCTTAATCTAGAACCCCATATAAAAAAATTACCTGCAATAATCCCTTTTCAAACACTGTTAGCAACATAAATACATAAATACATGAATACACTTGCTAAGTATGTTTGTCCCATCAGTACTGAATTTATTAAATAAGCCTTTTTTTCTGAATGATAATTTATATGTTCTCCAAAAGAGATAGATTTGTTTTATTTCTTCAGTTGTTTTTACCATTGAATTCTACTAGCTTTATTCCCAAATGTTATATCTAACACTAACATTTCATTCATTGTAAAAAATTTGCACTCTATATTTACTACATCACCTAAACCTTTACTTTTCTGTTTATTGAAAGCGATCCTCTAGATACACATTTGTGCAAATTACTTCTTCTTTTATCCAAATTGTGTTTGTTTTGGTTTTTTTTTTTTTTTTTTTGCAATTACTATAAGGTTGTCTGCTTATGTTAACAGAACTGGAATTCTTAACCCTTCTGGTGTTATATACCCACCTCCTTCATTTTGTAATTTATTTTGTATACTATCACATTCATAACTAATGCAAAGAGTATATAACTCTTTTGACATCCCTGTCTTACACCACTGTTCGTAGGTATCTTTTGGCTTAACCAGCCATTTGAAATTATTTTTATTTTACTATTACTATACGGTGACATTCATAATTTCCTAACTTTATAACTTATATTCTCTTATTATTACCCATAAGATTTCATGTCTAATTGAATCAAATGTATTATTAAGTCTCTTATCATGATTTTCACTTCTTTTCCTATGCATAATATCATCCACAACATCTCTATCACTAATAATTGATGACAAGCTTTCCTCTTTATACTATACTATATACACTATCTTCCATAATATTTTACATTTTAGTTTCAAATTTCTTTTGTATTATATTAATAAAGATCTTATAATCATTATTATCCATTACTATTAGTCTCAAGTTTTTAATTGTCTTCTATTTTACTTTTTCCATATGAATTTAAGTATTTCACTACATAAGTTTTTATACATAAAACCTTCATTCAACCATTCATTTAAAATCTTTAAAAATATTTTTGGCAGTCCCTTAAATTTGTATGCATTTCATAACCAGTTTCATCTGATCCTGCAGTTGAATCTATATTTACTTGTCCAAATACTTCACATAGCTCATTTAAAGAAATCTCCTTTTCTGAATCTTTATTCCCTTTTTTCTGTTAACTTTTTTACATTCCATGTTTTATTCACTACCTTCTTTTTTCTTTAAGCATTTCTTGTACATATTGTACTACACTATTCATAATCTTTTCCTGAGTTCTATTTCTCCCTTCACATTTTTTATTTCTCTTATTACACTACCATTTTCCTTTATTAATCGGGTTAAGTAACTCAATACTTCTTCTCTTTTTCCTTGTAAAAAAATAAAATATTTGCTTATATAACAATTCTTGTATATTTTCTTGATTTTTTCATGCAATTCTTTTTCTTTGTCAAAATACTTTCTATTATTGTGTTCTAAATCTTCTAATGCATCAATATGTTATCTTATATATTTTTCTTTCTCTACTTTTCTCATACCATATTGCCATTGTAATTTTTTTTATATTTTTTCCTTAAATATCATCCACCATTCACACCATTTGTTTATAAAATTTTCTAATAGTAATATGATCTTTCCATAATTGTATTACTAATCTACTTCCTTCATTCCATGCTTTCTCATTTATCTTTTTTATTAAAATTGTCTATGTTTATATACTCATTGTTTTCCTTTATCTGTAGCCATATTGTAAAATGATCAGAAAATTCAGTTTCAGCTCCCTCCACTGCTCATAGTTGTATCATACTCCTTTTCTAAGTTTGTGAATTTTTGTCCCAAAGTTTTAACTTTCCATATCTTATAACTTCTAACATTCTCTGCATTCTCCTTTTGTATTTTCTACATAATGCCTCTCCAGAAAACATCTCCTTCATTTTCTGCTTCACCATTTCTTTAAGAAAAGCATCTCAAAACCCTCTCAACTGTAGGGTTGTAATTATACATCCACCATTTGCTTACTCATTTCCATCAAATAGATTTCTTTGAAATGTTTCCCCAGAATTCTGCACACATTCTCTGGTCTCCATATTTGCTTTCTTTTCAATTCCTTTCACCACTCCATCATCTCCTTCTCTCTCCATCTAAATCCCTGTTTCTCTGGGCAACCTGTGCACCTGGAACAGAAACAGGAACTGCTCCTTCAAAATGGGTCATGCAACAATGCTGAGTAGAATATTTTAATTTACAACTTATTTATAAAATTATTTACAAAAAGAACTAACATTCCATGCTATATTCCTTAATTACTTACTTTCCTACAGACCCTCACTCTTTTCTCCATAACCACCACTTCATTTCCTAACATTTGGTAATATCCATTTACCATTAAACATAACTTCATTTAACTTTTCATTCCAAATTGTCCAAATTATATCATCTATTTTTTTATCCACATTATTAACATATTCTTTATTATGCAGCCCATAAAAATACTCAATAATGTCCATGTTTATTTGTATATAGTCTTTCAATTCTTTAAATATTTAACTTTCTACTATCTTTACCCTTTAAGTTTTAACTTTTACATGTTAAAAAACATGTTCTGTTGTTTCTAATTCTCCACAATACAAATTCCCTTATTAACTGTTTATAAGGCATATTTCATTTGGCAGGTAATTTATTAATTTGTAACCTCCATAAAAAACATCTTGATATAAAACTTTTTTTCATGCTCCATCTATTTCTTTACTTTATAGCTTTAACATTTTCTTTTGTTAAATGTTCCCAGAGATTCATATGATAATTTTGGCTCATAATATTTTTGTACCAGTTTTTCCTATTTTCACCAATCCTGTCTATTCTTATTTTCCACACTTTTATTTATTTATTCGTATATCTTATCTCTCCATTTTTCCATTCCTTCTCTCATTTATCCATTTTAATTAGACTCCATTCTTTTTTATTTTTCCTTAAATAAATTAATTACCAGCTTATTCTCTTTCCACTTATCCATCTCAAAACCTTATATGAATTTAAAGATGTTCCATACACTATGGAATTCAATAAATGCAGACCCCCTTTATCTTTTGCCATATACAAAACTCCTCTTTCAAATGGATTTAATCTTGACCTGCAAATAAATTTAAAAATAATTTCAATAAATTGTTTTTCCATATCTTTTGAAATCATATAGATACTGGTTAAGTATGATAGTTTTCCCATCCATATTGTATTTATCAAGTGGGCAGCCATGGTGGTGCAGCAGTTAGCATTGCCGCCTCACAGCAAGAGGTTCTCTGGTTTGATCCTCAGCTGGGGTGCTCCAGTTTCCTCCCACATCCCAAAGACATGCTGTAGGTGGATTGAATACTCTAAATTGGCCCTAGGTGTGAGTGTATACATGTGTGTGCCTTCTGTGGAAGGTTTGGTGCTGGGCTGGCAACTCAACATCGTAAAATACTCTACTGCCAATCATGAGTGGACAGGTGATCTGCTGTGGTGACCCCTAACCGGGAAAAAGCTGAAAGAAGAATTGTATTTATCAAGTGTACTTTTTTACTTAATAATAACTTATACCTACTCCATATGTTGCATATGTTGCAGATCTTTTTATGTAGGTAAATCTAATCAATGCTTGAGGGAGTGCATAAGAGATCATATGTACTGCACTAGAGAAGAACACAAATACAGTGCCCTAGCTAAACATACACTAGAGCAAGGGATGGAGCATCAATTTAGTTTAATGTATTACAAATTGTAAGAAATGGCCTTAGGATGGGTAATGTAAAAAACAGAACAGAGGAAATAGAGCTAAAATGGATCATTAATCTAAAAGCACATTTAGGGAAGGGGCTGAATAAGCATATTGTTATAACACCAAAACATAAGAGTAGGAAACTGCATAAATAAAGCAATAGTAAAATAGGTATTTGTGTTTTTATACGACTTCATGATGCATGTTTCCTATTAAATGCAGTATAAATGTTTATTTTTTATTTTGTTTTATGCTGTACAGGAATATTAGAATTCATATGGGTGATGACATCATTAAATTGCAATGATTCTGATTGGTTGTTTTAAAATTTAATAGGAGGATTTAAGTATTTAAGCTGGTCATGAAATGTTTTGTGAAATGGTCTGATGAAGCAAATGTAAATTTGTGAAAGCACTTACCTTACTCTATAATGAAATCTGTTTTTATGAAGAGACTGTGCTATTGCCTTATATTTTATTGAAAATCTGGCGTACATTGCTTGGAGTATATTTGTGCATTGACTTATTTACTTTACATTCTATTCTCTTCTATATTATTTTCATAAATATCTTAAATTCCACATTATTTAACACGATCTCCAATTTTTTATATCTGTTTTCTCTCCCTTTTTCCATATAAATTTCATTGCACCCATGCATATGCCTTTATCTCTAACCACTTTCTCTAACCATTCATGTAATACCTCTATACATTTTTTGTCAGTTGAGCTTATCTTTATACACTAATATTCAGTTCCATCCAGTCTTGTAGCTGATTCCAAGATTCACTGTCTTCAAAACATTTTCTATTTCTTCCATAGATATATATTTTTTCTTTTAATTCATTATCTTCTTTATTTAAATTCTTTAATCACCATTTATATCCTCCTATGGTTTTATATTCAGAAAATGTTTTCATAATATGTTCTTTTATTACTTACATAACTTCTTTCTGTGTATTAACCATATTTCCCTTCTCATTTCTTAATTCTCTTATTACTCTTCTATTTTATTTTACCAATTTGTACTTCCTCTATTTTTCTTGTAAAAATATTTTTGTTTAAATAGCTATTTTCTAATTTTTCTTGATTGATTTCATATAACTTTTTTCTTTTTCCATGAAGCTTTTTTATTACTTAGTATATATTTAAATGCTTGATAACTGATTTCCTTATACTTGTATTTTTTGTGCTATTTTAACCTTTTGCCAGTCTAACGCCTCTTTTTTATTTTTCTTTCAAAAATATCTACCAACTTCCCCAATCCTTATAAACCATTCTCATATCTATATGATCTAACCATTATTGCATAATCATTTGTCACACTTGTCCATTTAACTCTGTTTCATCAAATATCCTTATTTTTCTAGTATCTCTATCCAAATTGCTTCATGATCTGAAAACCCGGGTATTTTTACTTCTTTATGAAACATGTTTAAACTCTCAGAAATCATGAAGTAATCAATTTCTGCTCTCAAGCTCCTCTTTTATATATCTGATGTTTAGTTTCCCATAAATACAGCTTTCCACTTTTTAAGATCTCTGAAATCACCTTGACATCTTCTTCTTTTTTTCTGCTTTGTCTTAAATCACAAGTTAAATCCCCCACTACTATTATTTGCATATTAACACTAACATAATTAAGAATCTTCCTAAACATCATCTCCCTTTGCTTCTGTAAGACATATGCATAGATTGCAACAATTCTATATACTTGATTCTACCATCTCCCATCTAGTATTGTATTTATTCCTAATACCACCAGAGTATAATCCAAAATTTCTATGTCTTCTTTACTTAAAATTGATATACCTGAACACTTTTCTAATCCTGCATTCCATATAACTGATAATAAAATAAAATTTTCCAGAACCACGGCCAAACTTAAAAATCAAAATTTAAATTTTGATTTTTTAAGTTATACTGTTTGATTGTAGTTCCTGATAATTTTGTTTTATTATCAGTTTGAGTACCAATATTTTATCCAGATTTGTCACTGTTGTGTTATCTTGTTTTACCTATATTCCATATAACATTGACCTCCCATAATTCATTTACTTGTCTTCTCTCCCCTTCTATTAAAATTCTACTATCTAATAACATTATAATATCCATATCCATTGGCCCACACCATTCCAACACACCTAACCTTCTTTTTATATTCTTTATGCTACTGACATTTATGACTAAGATTTTCAGTTTGTGAAAAAAATATTTATTACCCTCATCCTTTTCCTTTTTTATTGTCTCCCAAACCTATATTTTTATATTTACGTTTTCTAACTTTAACTCTTTTCCCAATAGAATTCCATTTACTTTTACATCACTTCCCACATATTATTGGGTCTATATTATATCAGCAAAATGGCATTACAGAGAATGACATTTCATTGACACATATAGACCAAAATCTTAAAAGAGCAAAACCCCAGTTCACCATTTTTTTTCTCATGGAAAAAAAAATCGGTGAACCAACAAAACATAACATACCACTTAAAACATTACAAAGTGGGGGGCTTCACTCCTCACACCTCTAAATGTGGGGGGCTGTGCCCCCCACACCCCTCCTAACTAAATATACCAATTCCAAGATCGCACTACAGTCGGGTAAAGGGCAACATCATGGCTCAGGCCAAGCAATTTCCTTCCCTGGGAAAGAAATTGCTAACCTGAGCTTTTGATCTTCTCTGATTTTGGTCTATATGTGCTGGCAAAATGGCATTCATTGTAATGCTGTTTCGCTGACATGATATAGAACCAAATTATTTATTTCATCCTTCCTTTCTTTGTCTACCCTTTTGTATCCCTAATTCCTTCTTCCATTAAATCATATGTTCTCTTTTCCTCTTGTTCCATTTCTATGCTATACTCTAAAGTATATTCTTTCACATGGTCTTCTTTCCCTTCCCATTTTTCCTTTTCATTTATATCACAATTCAACCATGAATGTCCAATTTATTCACATTTTATACATTTGTTATCACATCATTTTGCTTCATGACTGGCTTTTCCACAAATTAAATACTTTCTGTTGCCACAGTTATTAATGAAATGATCATTCTTACCACAAAAAAAAAAAATCTTTGTTTTCCCCCAGTATTTCATAAACTCTCTGTTTCCATACTCATTATTCATACCTGGTACATGTAATATGTTTTCAGTTTGCATTGTAATAACTCCACATTCCCACCCCTGCTCCATAAATCTCTATCACAAATCTTTGTAATGTCCATGACATCCTTGTACACAATCTTTAAATAGTCTCTTAAAGTCTATCTTTCTACCGCAGCATGACATTTTATATACATTTTCTTTTTCACCTCTCTATTAGATGCTTGCTCAACATATAAATTCCAAGGATTGTCATTTTTTATATCATATTGATCTAAAAATATTTCCATATACTGACCTGATTCAAAAAATTCCAGAAAATAAGTCCTTATTAATATAAATATAAATATGTTTTTGGTAAGAGTTTTTAATGCCGTAGTGTGTATAAGGCCATAAAATGAACTTTTAGTGCGGCAGCAGTGGGTTTTGAATACATACGGCACCTACTTAAATAATATATACTGTTTTTTTTAATCCTTTTAATCTGCTCATCTTTAAAACCCTCTAAGGC
Source organism: Protopterus annectens (assembly GCF_019279795.1). Taxonomy (NCBI): domain Eukaryota; kingdom Metazoa; phylum Chordata; order Ceratodontiformes; family Protopteridae; genus Protopterus; species Protopterus annectens. The sequence continues at coordinate 753,641,020 of NC_056737.1, read as the reverse complement.
CTGAGGGGTAGCACATTCTGCACCAATTGTACTCATTACTTTCTTGGGCATAATTTCACCAAAGCTGTATAGAATTGTGCATGCCTGCTGTCTGTTGTTCATTTCTTGCCTATTAACTATATAACAAAAACATTCACTGGTGAAATTCTGTAAATACAGCTGTGTTCTTAACTGTATTTACTTTGTCTGCCCCAACCTACATGATGACTATATCTCTATGAGTAGCTAGCTTTTAATGTTATTACTGATAACCATACCTCTCAACCTCTAAAAGCAAGAAATCTCAACAGAGCCATAAATAAAAGAGGGACAAAGGCTCAAAAATAGGGACAGCTTTTAAATATTGTTCCTACAGCTTAGAAAGTTGATAGAATAACAGGTTTTGCATTAGCATGAATTTTCTGAAGGGTATAAAGTCTGAAACTCAAAGGTATGTCATTATTTTCTAACTTCAGTCTTTAATGATTTGCCACTAATTTGCCAGAAAACCACAATTTTATGAAAACTGGACCAAAAATATGAGGCAAAAATCTGGACAGCCTGCGAAAATCTGTACAGTTGAGAGGTATGCTGATAACTATCTACAGTCCTCTGCAATACTCCAGATTTGTACAATTTCTATTGTAGTTTCCTTCTGTTCCATAATTATCCCTCCTTTAATCTTGCCACTTACACAGTATTCCTCTTACTTTTTTCCTTTTATAGCCTGTAACTTCCAGCTAAACCTACAGCATGAACCCTCCTTTGCCAGCTCCTCAATATCAATATTACCAGTGTGACAATCAATTTCTATTACATTATAATGTATGTGAAAACCTAAGAATTTAATTAATTGTAGCTGTGTAATATCTGCTGTTGGCTCACCACTGGACCCATACCCTACTACTGATCTCTTTCTCCTTTTTTTTACTTATCTTACCCTTAGCATTGTTTTAGATCTCTTTCCTAGATTTTACTGTAAGGTAATAAGACCAAAAGTAAGATTACATACATACTTTCCTGGTGTTTAGCTGCTTGGCAGATTGTTTATTTTTGTGTCTGTATCCTTTGAGATGACCTGGGCTCTCTGGATAACTCATGACTCACACCCTCATGCACAAATGGGATAATGTCTGGAAAAAAAATGACAAAAAAAACAAAATCCCGTCCAATTTTCAGTGCTACACAGAACTACGTAATCTAACTACAAACAAGTCAACCATGAAAAAAAAAATTCATCTCAAGCCACAGGAAAACCCCCACTCTAACCCCAAAAGTTCTGGAATACTGTCAAGAAGTTGTTACACCCAGGTAAGCCCTCTATACCAAATCCCTCCCTTAATAGCTCTGCCTTAGATAACGCCACACTCTTAAACTTCTTCATTGACTCCATTCAGAAATTAACTAAAAAAGACACATGGACCTACTATTCTATCCCATCTTCCTCCCACAAATCCTCATTCTCCCTTAAGCCTGTCTCCATCACTTCTCAACAAACTCAAAACTTGCTCTCCTTCTGCTGATAATTTGCCACCTCTTTTCCTTAAACTAGCCGCAAAAGCTATGGCATATCCCATATCCATACTTATCAATAGATCAATCCATGAGAACATAGTTCCTGATATCTGGAAGAAATGTTATCTTACTCCCCTCCATAAAGGATGAAACTCTACTGACCCCTCTAATTTCAGACCAATAGCTATTATATTTCCTCTATCAAAGATTCTTGAAAAAGCATCTATAAACAACTTCAAGCTTATTTGCTACACGAAAATCTCCTCACCCCTACACAACACAGCTTTCACTCTAACCACAGCATATCCACAGCACTAATCTTTTACACAGACTATCTCTAGATCTCAAGACAGCAATAAATTAGTCTCATGTCTATTCCTTGACCTCTCCAAGGCCTTTGACACCATCTCACACAATCTGCTTCTGTCTAAACTATCTAGCCTTAATCTATCCAACTCTATAATTGCCTGGTTCTTTAGCTACCTCTCCAACCAACTTCAGTCTGTATGATGACTCTCTGCATCTTCTCTTTTCCTACCTGTCCAAACTGGGGTTCCACATGGCTCCATCCTTGGGCCCCTACTATTCAACATTTTCACTAACAACCTCTATTTCTCCTGTCCTAATTCCTCTTTAATACAATACGCTGATGACTCTACAATAATTTCCACCTCTGGCAATCTCCCCACCTACTCTCCCTTACTGAAGATTCTCAACACTCTTTCAGAAAATGGCTAACATCCAACCAACTCCTATTCAACCCTAATAAAACTAAACTCATTGTTTTCCTTCCTAAAGCTCTCCAACATCTCAAATCTACTTTCACTGTCTCCTCCCTTAATAACACAACTATCAAGGTTGAACCCCACACTAAGCTACTAGGAGTCATTATTGATGATCAACTTAAATTTGATCTTCACATCCAAAACTGCATCAAAAGACTCAACAAAAACTGGGCCAACTTTATAGAAACAAAAAATGTCCTCACAAGTGAATCTAAACTCACACTAGCACAAGCCTATCTACTACCCACCTTACTATATGCTGCCCCAATCCTTATGAACCTTCCAACAAATCTCTTGACTAAACATGAACATACACAATAAAATTGCTAGATTTGACACTAATTTACCCTACTGCTCACACCATTGCTTATCTCTAAAAAGACTACAGTGGCTTGAACTACACCATCAACTCCTTCTGCCTCAACTACACCTGACACACTCAATCTTAAACCAGCCCCACTCCTGTCCTGCACTCTCAACACTCATCATCCCCTGCACTCACAACCGTACACTCTGCAGCTCAGACCAACTCCTTCTCCAGATCTACAAACCCAATAAAACCATTGGCAAACTTCTCTATAATTATTCTGTAGCCAAGGCATGGAACAAACTGACGCTATTTTTAAGATCAAACTGTTTTAAAATAAAATTTAAAAGACTATCAAATAAATCATGGACCTGCTCTTGCACTGATCCAACTTAATCTACCTGTCCTCTTTCTTAATCCCCTCCTTCCAAATAGTCTGTTTCACACCATCTCTTATCCTTCATGGTACCCTAAAATTTATTATACTAAAACTAACTTGTCCTGTTGAAAACTATACTTTTGACTAGTTACTAGATTTAACTGTATTGAATTTTTGTTATACTCTGTGTTTATATTTCCACTGTGACTATGTTTTAGGATGAAACTGTTAGTAATTACTGTTAAACTGTCTGCTAGCATCATTATGCTTTATGTACTATTTACGTATTACTTGTAATTATCTGCTGGAGCTTTTTCTCCTCAGGTCTCTGCTGAAAATGGGCATCTGCCTAATTGGACTAACCCAGTCAACAAATGTTAAATAAATAAAATGGTCTTACCACTCTGGGAGTAATACCCAATGATGCAATAACATTGTCCCATATTTCATGCCAGACCAGGTCCCTTTCCTTCTTTCTACTTATTCTTATATGATACTTCCTTTTTACCTTGTTTTTTTTTCTCTTCTCTTTTTTCTCCCTCTTTTACAGTTTGCTCACAATTTCTTCCTTTCTTTTCTTTTTTCTTCAACTTATTCTTCTTGTATCCTTTCACACCATGATACTGCCTTTTCATTCTCCAGTTCACTTTGTTCAATTAAATCTTTAAAGTCAACATCCTGCAGCCCTCCTGACTGGAGGGCTGTAACAATACACTGACTGTGATTTGACCTCTCCATCAAATAGCTTCAGTTGAAACAGCTTTTCTGCATCCTGTGAATGCTCAAACCCCTTCACTTGCAATTCCTCCTGCACCATAACCAGTTTGTTTCTTTCCTCTTTCCGTTCCTTCATATCACTTATCAAAACCTCTGATAGCAAACTTTCTTGTGAAAGATCAACTGATTTCACTTTTAATCCACCACCCTTTTCTCCCTTCTCCACAACATAATTGCACACTTCCCTATTTTCCATACTAGTCCCTGCTTTTCTGAGCCACCTTCATACTGCAACCAGAAGCAGGAAATGTCACCTCCAACAACATTCCCAGACATTATCAAGTAGGGGCCCTTTATTAAAAATCACAAAATACAATATGTACATTCTATATACAAAATTTGCAACCTATTTACAATTATTTACATATATTTACAAGGGAGTCACACATTTTCAACAACAAAAGATTTTTTAGACTTTCAATTTCCCCCACTGTTTCTTCCATTACCAAAATCTTATCTTTTTTTTTTCAAAATTTCTGACAGTCCATTTTCCATTATATTTTATCTCATTCATTCTTTCATATCATATAATCCATATTACAGAAAACAATTTCTAGTCTAATCTAGCTAAATCCTTTTTTTCATTTTTTCATAATATCCGTATTTATACAATTAAAAATTTTCACTCCTTTTAAACAGTCTTTGCCACATATTTCTTTCCACAACTGAGTCACTCTTTCACATTTTATAAAAACATGTAAAGTAGTCTGTAGTTCTCTACAATGAGTGCAGATACTATCTTTTATTGATTTATTACCAGTGGCTTACTTATAGATAACCTCCATAAAAATCTGTACATTTTACATATTTTTCGCATCTTTTCATTCTTGCTTTTCTCTTCTGTTTCCAAGGATAAACATAATAAAATTTTCTGTTATATTTTCATACCATGTTTTCCTATTTTTGTCTATGTTTCCTAAACCAATCTTCCATAATAATATTTTTCTTGATATAGTTTCATTTCTGTACAAGTGATCCCTTTACTTCTTTGTAAACTTTTATGCTTTTCCCATATTGATTTATATTTTTCCTCTATAATCTTTATTAACAAATTCCCTTTTTTCCTGAATTCCTATTAATACTTTATATAAATTTAATGAATCTATATATACAGTCATATTTGCTAAACCCAAGCCTCCTTCTTTTTGTTAACATACAGAATTCCTCTTTTAATAGGGTTCAATCTAGATGCACATATGAATGTGAATAACACATTCAATAACTCTTTTTCAGATTCTGGTGGTATCATAAACATACTTGCCAGATGTGCCAGCTTACCTAATATTAAGTATGTTTTTTTTCTTATATGAAAGTTTAAAGTTCTCCAGAATGTACATGTGCTTTGTATTTTAAGTATCACATCCTTTCATTGTGTGACTCTCTGTTGTTCATTACCAAACGTTTTTTGCCAAATTTCTATTTGTTCCTCATTAAATGGAATACCTTTAATTTTTCCAGATAACCCATCCTTTACCTTTTTCTTCATTAATTCTTATCCTTAACACTTTTTGTTCTTTATTAAGTGCCTGAGTAGCTGTATTCATCCATTTTTTTTATTTTGCACAGCTAGTACTGCATAACAGAACATTACTGGAATCTGAATTCCCTCTGGTAAACAATATTTAGCTTCCTCTAATGTCCAATTTATCTTAGAAACTACTGCATTCATAATTAATGCAAATAGTATACTACTTGCTGAACACCCTGGCTTAATACCACTCTTTATTTCTATTGTCTCACTTAACCAACCATTTATCACTAGTCTCACTTTATTTTTGCTATGTACAGATTTCAACACATTATTTTGTAACTAATATTATATTCTGTCAATATATCCCATCTGGATCCCTTTCTAGGAATTTATATAAAGTATTAATAGGAATTCAGGAAAAAAGGGAATTTGTTAATAAAGATTATAGAGGAAAAATATAAATCAATATGGTAAAGGCATAAAAGTTTACAAAGAAGTAAAGGGATCACTTGTACAGAAATGAAACTATATCAAGAAAAATATTATTATTATTATTATTTCAATCCCTTTCTGGATCTTGTCAAATGCTTTACTTACCTCACCTACTAGTATTTTCAATTCTGTTTCCCTATTTACTACATCATCAACCAATTTTCTTATTAACATTAATAGTTCTTAACTTCCTTTTTTCTTTTATTCCAAATATTCTTTTAGTTAGCAATTTGTTAACCTTACATATTATCCTTTTCTCTATTATTTTCATAAAGATCTTATAGTCCATATTATTTTATACTATGGGTCTCCAATTTTTTATGTTTTTTCCTTCCCCCTTTTTCCATATAAATTCTTTGCATCTATACATATTTTTTCATCATTTATGCCCTTTTGAAACCACTCATTCAATACCTCTAAAAATACTCCTTTTGCCACTCTTGCATATCCTTATACATTAAACATTTGAGTCCATCTAAACCCGGGGCTGTTTGTACATTTACTGTTTTCAATACATTTTCAAATTCTGTCATTGTAATAATTTCTTCCTTTCTCTTATTATCATCCTCAGTTAGTTTTTTTTTTAAGTTCCATCATTTTTCTGCATAGTGTCACTTATGGAAAAGTTTTTCAGAAGATGTCTTTTAACTGTCTGCATAATTTCTTTTTGTGTATTCACTATATATCTTTCCTCATTCCATAACTCTTTTTTTATTCTTATGCTTTCTTTAACCATTTTACTTATTTATGGTGCTACTTCTTTCTTTCTTCCTTCTAAAAAATGTCTTTGTTTAAATAACATTTTTTAATTATCTTCTTGGTTCATTTCATATAGCATTCTTTCTTTTTCCAGAAACTCTTCTTTATTATCTATTATACATCTAAAGACTTGATTACTAATTTCTTCATATCTGTCACTATCTTGTTTTCTTTTTGTCCTTTGCCATTCTAATATCTCTTTTTCATATTTTTCTTTTAAATTGATCCACCAACTTGTCTAATCTTTATAAAATATTCTCATGTTTATATGATCTAGCCATAACTGATGTATTTCTTCCTTTACTTGTCATTTAGGTCTGCTTCATTAATTCTTTTTATCCCTCTGCCTATTCTTATGTAACCTATTCTTACTTGAATTTCAACAGAAACCTGCAATTTTACCTCTTTGATATAATATATTTAAGTTTCTGGTACTATAAAGTAATCAATTTCAGTTCTCTTTTCAACAAAAACATTTTACAGCTTTTGATCATATCAGAAATAACTTTTACATCTGTCCCTTCTTTTTGTCTGTGCCTTAGAGCACTACTATTACTTGTATATTTATACTGGCATAATCAAGTATTTTCTTAAACATAAAAAAAGGACGCTGACAGCTGTAGATATCCAACAAGGCCTTTACTCAGTGCTGAACACAAGCGCTTTCACTAATAAGCTTCTTCAGGTGTATACTAAGCACTATAGCACACACACCTTTTATACCAGCTGACACATCATAGGTTCACATTCCTGAGATACTCTAATTATCTTAAAGGCACTAAACATATACATTTAAATATATTTTAAAAACACATGTTCTTAACACATTAAACAACACTATAACACACAATATCAATACAATTTACTTAATTTCACATGGAAAAAACATGCATAAGCATTTAATACTCAAAACATTTTAAAATCACATATTACTACCTCCTAAGGGGCCTCTTCTTCAATCTAGGTTTTATAGGGATGCACTCATTCAGCCCATGCCCCTCTGTGCTTCTTAATTTGGTGATCCATATGGCTTCCAAATTAATTTTCTGTTGTATTACAAATATCTCCTTGTCTTAAACTTTCTTGCAACAGACAAATAACCCTAAAACTAAACACATGTGAACTATCTGTAGCAGCTACATGTTTGGAAAGGGCATTGGTCTGACTCCCTTTCCTGATGTTATATATATGTTCCCTGATACGCTCTCTAAAATATCTGTCTGTCTTGCCAATGTAGAATTTGGAATATACTCTACAACTGGCAAGATAGACCACGTGTCTACTATTGCATGTGGCGGAAACATGAAAACAATATTCCTTATTTTGATCTGGATGGTAAAAGGAATTACCTGTGTATATATAACTGCACCAGTTGCAAGCGCCACATTCAGTTGTACCTGTAGGAGCAACTTGCACTCTATTCTCCTTTGGATAGCATAACCTCCTTTTAATGGACTTCTCATTCCTATAGCTAAAATCTAGGTACCACATCAACCAGGCCCGCTATGGTATTATCTGTAAGTAATACTTGCCAGTGCTTCTTAATAATCTCAGTGTACCTGCCAATATCATTAGTGTATTTCAGGGACATTCTCAGTTTAGTTTCCTTCTTGTCTGCTTTGGAATTCTCCACTGGAACTCTCTTATTAGAAAAATATGGTTTTGCTTCCAAACCTCACTTCTGAGTCACTACGGGCACCTGCTCAATCAGAGCCCTTTCATTGTACCCTCTTTCCTTCAAAAACCCAACAACTCTATCCATCTCATTGTAAAAATCTACATCTCTCACATTTAATCTCGAGGCCCGCATAGCTTGATTAACAATAACATTCTTAAAAACATGAGGTGGATGTGCACTGCTCCTGTGGAGGAGGTGATTCACATGACAATCCTTCCTATGCAGTTTAGTAAAAATAGACCCATTAACATCTCTCACAATAACTACGTCCAAAAAATCTAACTCTTCATGTTACACTCTATGTGTAAAGCGTAAAAAATCCGTGGAACTATTAATAAAATTCAAGAATCTACTAAGACCATCTACATCCCCCTCCCACAGAATAAAAACATCATCCACAAATCTACGGTAAAAACGTATTTGTTCTTTGAAGGGACCTGCAAGCACATATTCCTCTACCCAAGTAACCATAACTGCATTGGCATAGCTATTTGCACAGGAAGTGCCCATAGCTACGCCATTGCATTGTTTGAACAAATGATGTCCAAAAAGAAAAACATTGTATTCCAGCACTAGCTTCAATAATTCAATCAATAAACTGACCATCTCTTCATTATATATTGCATGCTTATTCAAAAACTGCAGAACTAAGTTGACTCCTAACTCATTGGGTATCACGGTAAACAGTGAGACCACATCCAGTGAGACAAACAGTGTGTTACTAGTATTCTCACCGGACGCAGACTCATATAAATCACTAAGAAAATGTTCCGTGTCTCTAAGTACATGCTATAAATCATTTAACAGAGGTCTGATACATTTCTCAACGTAAATAGAGGCAGGCTCGGTGCACCAGCCTCTCCGTGAGACAATGGGTCTCATAGGGGGGACAGAATTAGATTTGTGCACCTTGGGTAAGCCTTGCAAAATAGGTATCAAGGGTTTATTCACCAAGAGATATTCAAATAATTTCTTATCTATTCTATTGTGTTCATACAGAAATTTAACCACAAATCTAATTCTGACCCCCCTATGAGACCCATTGTCTCAGGGAGAGGCTGGTGCACCGAGCCTGCCTCTATTTACATTGAGAAATGTATCAGACCTCTGTTAAATGATTTACAGCATGTACTTAGAGACACGGAACATTTTCTTAGTGATTTATATGAGTCTGCGTCCGGTGAGAATATTAGTAACACACTGTTTGTCTCACTGGATGTGGTCTCACTGTTTACCGTGATACCCAATGAGTTAGGAGTCAACTTAGTTCTGCAGTTTTTGAATAAGCATGCAATATATAATGAAGAGATGGTCAGTTTATTGATTGAATTATTGAAGCTAGTGCTGGAACACAATGTTTTTCTTTTTGGACATCATTTGTTCAAACAATGCAATGGCGTAGCTATGGGCACTTCCTGTGCAAATAGCTACGCCAATGCAGTTATGGTTACTTGGGAAGAGGAATATGTGCTTGCAGGTCCCTTCAAAGAACAAATACGTTTTTACCGTAGATTTGTGGATGATGTTTTTATTCTGTGGGAGGGGGATGTAGATGGTCTTAGTAGATTCTTGAATTTTATTAATAGTTCCACGGATTTTTTACGCTTTACACATAGAGTGTCACATGAAGAGTTAGATTTTTTGGACGTAGTTATTGTGAGAGATGTTAATGGGTCTATTTTTACTAAACTGCATAGGAAGGATTGTCATGTGAATCACCTCCTCCACAGGAGCAGTGCACATCCACCTCATGTTTTTAAGAATGTTATTGTTAATCAAGCTATGCAGGCCTCGAGATTAAATGTGAGAGATGTAGATTTTAACAATGAGATGGATAGAGTTGTTGGGTTTTTGAAGGAAAGAGGGTACAATGAAAGGGCTCTCATTGAGCAGGTGCCCGTAGTGACTCAGAAGTGAGGTTTGGAAGCAAAACCATATTTTTCTAATAAGAGAGTTCCAGTGGAGAATTCCAAAGCAGACAAGAAGGAAACTAAACTGAGAATGTCCCTGAAATACACTAATGATATTGGCAGGTACACTGAGATTATTAAGAAGCACTGGCAAGTATTACTTACAGATAATACCATAGCGGGCCTGGTTGATGTGGTACCTAGATTTAGCTATAGGAATGAGAAGTCCATTAAAAGGAGGTTATGCTATCCAAAGGAGAATAGAGTGCAAGTTGCTCCTACAGGTACAACTGAATGTGGCGCTTGCAACTGGTGCAGTTATATATACACAGGTAATTCCTTTTACCATCCAGATCAAAATAAGGAATATTTTTTTCATGTTTCCGCCACATGCAATAGTAGACACTTGGTCTATCTTGCCAGTTGTAGAGTATGTTCCAAATTCTACATTGGCAAGACAGACAGATATTTTAGAGAGCGTATCAGGGAACATATATATAACATCAGGAAAGGGAGTCAGACCAATGCCCTTTCCAAACATGTAGCTGCTACAGATAGTTCACATGTGTTTAGTTTTAGGGTTATTTGTCTGTTGCAAGAAAGTTTAAGACAAGAAGATATTTGTAATAGAACAGAAAATTTGGAAGCCATATGGATCACCAAATTAAGAAGCACAGAGGGGCATGGGCTGAATGAGTGCATCCCTATAAAACCTAGATTGAAGAAGAGGCCCTTTAGGAGGTAGTAATATGTGATTTTAAAATGTTTTGAGTATTAAATGCTTATGCATGTTTTTTCCATGTGAAATTAAGTAAATTGTATTGATATTGTGTGTTATAGTGTTGTTTAATGTGTTAAGAACATGTGTTTTTAAAATATATTTAAATGTATATGTTTAGTGCCTTTAAGATAATTAGAGTATCTCAGGAATGTGAACCTATGATGTGTCAGCTGGTATAAAAGGTGTGTGTGCTATAGTGCTTAGTATACACCTGAAGAAGCTTATTAGTGAAAGCGCTTGTGTTCAGCACTGAGTAAAGGCCTTGTTGGATATCTACAGCTGTCAGCCTCCTTTTTTCTATTTAATACAGAGACTGCTTTCTGGACGTTTTTGTGTCTTTGCCAGTAACTTCTGTATTTTCTTAAACATGATCTCTCTTTGGTTTTGTACAGTATATGCATAGAGTGCAATTATCCTATATATTTAATTTCTCCATCTTATATCTAATATTACTATTCTTCCTAATACTACTAGTATATAATCCAGAATCTTTATACATTCTTTACATAGAATTGCTATACCTGAACATTTTTTATCTCCTAGATTCCATATAAATTTGCCTTGTCATAACCCATTTACTTGCATTCTATCTTCCTCTGTTGTTATTCTTATATCTATTAATATTACAATGCCCGTATCTAACCTTCTATACCATTCCAAAATTCCCAGCATCCACTGAACATTTTTTATATGATTTATGTTAATGGCTAGGCTTCTCACTTTGTGAAATAGTGTATGTTACTTTTATCCTTTCCCTTTCTTATTTCCTCCTGTACCTATATATTTGAATTTGTGTTTTCTGTATTACATTCTTTTCCAATAGAACTTCTTTTCTTTTGACATTTATCTAATGACAACAGGAGATAACACCAGAACAGTTAGCTGGACTTTTGTAAATAATTATATATCATTGAGGAATATTGAAATGATATACACAAGATGCTTTCATTGCAAATGCATTAGAAATGTATGTCATGTGTATATCAAACTGCTCTGTACAGATGTTTGGGTTGAAAAGTTATTCCTAAAAATGCTGTGCTTAAAATGTATCGACAGGGTGCAATACTGGAAGAGAACAGAAATTTACATGAACTATTGTAACTGTTTAAATGTATATATTATAACAATGGAAAATGGGATACAGGAGGTTAACCTCGGTCTAGTAAAATTTAGAAAAATGCCTGAAATTAAATTATTTTATAGGACGCAATAAAGAGGCTACTTCTCAAGTTGTCAATGCAGCTAGAGACAGAGTCTGTGCTAAGAAGCTTTATGTATTGTCCTTGTAGTGAACTAATTATTACTTTTGAAGCATGAAGGAATACAATTGTTTTATGACTTGTAGCATCTGCCAAAGATCTGAGGAAAAGCCCTTGTCTATATATTTTTACAGGTAGATGCTAAATGCTGCCAGCTTCTAGCAATGTGGATTTTGGCCTGGGAACTATAAGTCAGATGACCAGAAATGATGTCATTCTGCAAGCTATCTCAGCAGTAATATTTTGGCTATTGATTTGAGAAGTTGCTTAGTGAGACAGAACATTCTACATTATGTCTTGGACCTGACAACAGCAAGAAGACCCATTTACCACATCATCTGCCTTTCTCTAATGAAGTAAGCTTCTAGGGAGCAATATAATTCTCTTAGATACAGTCAGGAATATAGTAAAGCTTAGTTTATATGTTTTTCTTTATTTTTTGAGCCTGTACTGCAATGTTATTTTAAATATTCCCTATGGTTTTGAACTCTAATGTCACTGTAAATAAATATTTAGTATTGTCTTGTTCTTTTATTATTTATTATTAAATATATTTAAACCTTTAATTGTGGCTGATCTGTGTAGAGATATTTAAGTTCTGAGAGCACTTGCATATTTATTTGGTGACACTGTGTGGGCCACTCCTAATAGCCTTGCTCTTAGTCAAGCTACCATTTGTATTAGTATTAATATTACACAGTAAAATTGGACACCCTTTCTTAAGTGTGTGTATGTGCATGTGTGTGTGTGTGTGTCTGCGTGCGTGTGTGTGTGTGTGTGTGTGTGTGTGTGTGTGTGTGTGTGTGTGTGTGTGTGTGTGTGTGTGTAAAACAAATCTCAAAGTCTGTGTGTCAGCTACTTAGATAGGGACATGAAGCACTAGTTGGACAGACAGAGTGTTGGAAGACTTGGCTTGGAACCCTGCCTAAGGACTCAACTCTATAGCTGTGCTAGTGGGGAGTCTTATTAGGGATTTGAAGTAAGAGAGAGAAACCAGCCCCAGACTGACTGTGGTCTCTGTGTGCTCTTAAGGGAAATTGCACTTAGTACAGAGATCTGCATCTGGAAATACTGTGTGTGTACTTGTCATGCTCTCAGTGAATGTCGTCCACTGTTGCCAGTGGGGAGGATTGAGGCTCCTTGATTACTGGTCTAGTGAAGTGTCAGTGGTGGGATATCCACATCACATTTGGTGAACAATGGTGGGATCACCACAACACATATTGGAATTCAGTGATGTGGATATTGAGCTCCTGTAGCCTGTAAACAATGGTCACTAAAATGTTTGTTCTCTCAAGCAGCCACATGGTAGACATTCGGAGTTTCATACCACAATAGTTTTATTTTATTTTATTTCATTTTTTTCTTAGCTTAGTTGGTCAGGAAGAGAAGGCAAGGATGTCAGCAGAGCATTATGGCAAGCTGACAAGGATCCAGTTGGCTGAGATGTGCCAAACCAAAGGACTGGGGCATGCCAACCTGACTAAAGGAGAAATGATTGCAGCCTTTACTACAGCTGCATTATAGACCAGCAACCAGGAGAACAACCAGAATGGCCTTGGAGATGTACAACTCTCAGAAAATGGACAGTTCAACTTTGCCTCAGAGGACTTAAAAATACATCTGAAATTAAAGAGACTGGAACTGGAAGCCAAATGTTTGGAACTAGAATCAGCACAGAGACTGCGGCATATAGAGGCAGAAAAAAAAGAGAAACAGATGGCATTAGAATCAGCCAAGAGCCTGAGATGTCTAGAAGCTGAAGAAAATGAGAGGCAGAGGCAATATGAAAAGGACAGTTCCAAAATTACCGTTTTTATTCAACATTGTTTGTTTTAATTAAATTTTGTTAGATTGCATGAATGTTACATGTCTGGAGCTTTTCTTCCCAGGCCTCTGCTGAAAAAGGGCTTTGGCTCAGTCAGGCACTCCCGGTCAACAAATGTAAAATAAATAAATAAATGCTGACTCTTCACCAGGGTAATGGAGGTAATGGGTAAGGGAGTAAGCAAACCCCAGAAGCAATAAATGTCATTAAATTTCTTCTACAATTTAAAGAGGGTGATAATTTTGGTAGTTTCATTCATATGTTTGAAAGGGTATGTAAACAGTATAATGTTGACCAAGGGCTTTGGGTACATTTGCTGCCCCCTTACTCCATAGTAAAGCAGTGACTGCTGTTTCTACATTGTCTGATACTGATTGTTTAAACTATAATAGAGTTAAAAACGTTTTATTAGAGTGGTTTAAGTTAACACCTGAAGCTGATAGAAAAAAAAGTTTAGTGAGCATAGACGCAATGCAGATGAAAGTGTGTGTGTTTATATTACAAGTTAAGCACTTATTTTTTATAGGTGGGTGAGTGGGTGCCAGGTCACCATTTTTGAAGGGCTGGCAGACCTTTTGGTGAGGGAACAAGCCCTTAGCACTTTACCTGAGGACATGACAATCTGGTTTTCAGATAGAGAATAGGGAGATCTATACCTAGCAAGCAGGGCACCACTGCACAGGAAATGGATACTCAGTGCTACACCATGGGTCTAAGGGAACCCATGGTGGGCAGCCTAAACCACCCTAACAGAGTTCACCAGTAACAGGGGAAGCCACTAGTTCAGATACACAGCCAGGATCAAGGGTTAAATGTTTTAAATGTAACCAATGGGGCCATGTGTCATATAGATGTCCATGGTGGCAAGGCGGAGAACAAAAGGTGGGAGAGACAGTAAGTGGGAATGACAGAATGCCAGTAGTAAGGTGTCTGGAGACAAGGTTAGCAAACTACCACAGGAGGTTATATCCTATCTTAGTAGATGGGAAACAGGCCACAGCCAATAGCAACACAGCCTCTGACCTAACCATTGTGAAGCTTGCAATGGTTAAAGAGGAGCACTAATTGCTTGGGCAGTCTACTCTAGTCAAAGCTTTAAGAGAGACCCCATTCTAAATACCTTTAGCTAGGGTTCACCTTGACTGGGAGGGTGGAAAAGGAAGCAAGCAAGTAGGTTTGTTTCAGGATATCCCTGCAGATGTCCTGATAGGGAATGATTTTGATGATGCAGTACTTTGTGTTCATGCAGTGAAATGCAGTCAGGCTTGGAAACAGGCATGTGGATCTGGTAGCCTGGTGGGCGACCCAGACAGAACACACACTTGAAACCAGGACTACTGGGGTGGTTACATCAGAAAGGGAGCTATGAGACTAAAAGTTAGCAACAGCTGCTTGTGGATACTGATGTTCTCTTGGACAGAGTGACTGCAAAGGCAGAGGTCAGTAGTAGTACCCAAGCTGACAGTGAGGCATTGCTGTCAGAGGATACCAGACTTCCTGTGGAAGGGGAGCTGGTAACGGTTACAAAGAGAATGTTGAGACAGGCTCAGCTCTCAGACCCTACATTACAAGGCTTGAGGGAGGTAGCCAGGGAGGCACCTGATTCTCAAGGAAAAGGGGAATCTGAATACTTGGACAAAGGATTACTGTTATAGACAGTGGACCCCTGAGAGAGGGCTAGAATGTGAGGTAATACAAAAGTTAGTAGTGCCCAGAGCCTACTCTCTGGCACTTCTAGCCATAGCCCAGGATATTTCCTTTGCAGGTCACATGGGCATAGAGCTTACAAAGAGACATATTATGCAGAACTTATATTGGCATGGGATTTCCAGGGATGTAACAGGGTACTGCAGGACCTGTGAACCATTCCAAAAAGTAGGCAAGGCAGGAGACAAGGTCAAAGCTTCTTTGATGCCTTTGCCTGTGATTGAGGAGCCATTTCACAGGGTAGCTATGGATATTGTGGGGCTACTGAGTACTCCTTGTTCCACAGGGAAGAAATATATCCTAGTGGTAGTAGATTATGCTACCAGATACCCTGAGGCAGTAGCTCTGTCCTGCATTGAGGCAGAAAAGGTGACAAATGGTTTGTTAGACATTTTCAGCAGGGTAGGTTTCCCAAAAGAAATACTAACTGACAGAGGTGCCAATTTCATGTAAGACCTGCTGGCTTGTCTGTGTGAGTGCTATGGGGTGAAGCACCTAAAGCCACCATCTACCACCCCCAGACTTGTGGAAAGCTTCAACTCTACACTTAAGGCTGTGCTATTGGCATTTGCAGAGCAGTTTAAGAGGGTGTGGGACAAATATTTGACCCATCTGTTGTATGTTACAGAGAGGTTCCCCAGGAATCCACAGGTTTTTGATTCTTTGAGTTGCTGTATGGGCATAGTGTGAGGAGACCTCTAGATTTGATTTGTGCTGAGTGGGAGGGTGAATGTGAATCCCGCAAAGTGTCTGTTGCAGCATATGTCCTAAACCTCAGGACAAGGATCTGGAAATTCATGGACTTGGCCCAGGAGAACCTAGCAGAAGCCTAACAGCAGAAAAAGGTCTGGTATGACAGGAATGCTAGAGCTAGAAAGTATGCTGTGGGGCAGCAGGTTATGGTTCTCATTCCTGTCAGACACAACTAGTTGCAGACAGCTTGGGAAGGACCCTTCTAAGTGATAAGGAATGTTATTGATGTTAACTACATACTTTAACTGCTAGGCAAGAGGCAGAGGCACAAAATGTATCATGTTAACAGGATGAAACCTTGTCATGATAGAAAGGCCCTGGTGCTACGTATTTGGAGTAGAAGACAGGAGAAGTTTCAGGTGGATCTATGGCTACAGGTAGCCAGCCAGCAAAATCCCAAATTACTTTGGTAAAGCCTAGGGTTGCAGGCATATGATATGACAGTGCAGCACTACAATGGAGTTAGCAATGCCAACGCAGATGGGCTCTCAATAAAGGGAATGGGGTAATGTGTTCCCAGATAAGGTCATTCCTCTCAAGCAGCATTTCTCAAGGGTCACTTGAAAAGCTAGCTTGAGTCTTTGAAGGGGGAGAAGAAGTGTGATGAAAGGAGGTACTGCCAAGCAGAGCCAGCTGGAATTTTTGTAAATAATTATATGTCATTGGTGAATATCAAAATGATTTATACAAGATATTTGTATTACAAATGTATTAGAAATGCATGTCATGTCTATATCATACAGCTCTGTACAGATGTTTGTGATGAAAAGGTACTTGTAAAAGTGCTGTGTCTAAAATGTATCCACGGTGTGCCCTGCTGGAAGAGAGCAGAAATATACATGCATTATAGTAACCATTTAAATGCATATATTTTACCAGTGGAAACTGAGATACAGGAGATTAACCTCAGTCTAGTAAACTTTACAAAAATATCTGAAATTAAATTAATTTCTAGGAAGTAATAAAGAGGCTACCTCATAAGTTTTTAATGCAGCTAGAGACATAGAGACTATGCTAGGAAGCTTTCTGTATTGTCCTTGGAGTGAACTAATTGCTACTTTTGAAGCACAATTGAATACAATTGTTTTATGACTTGCAGCATCTGCCAAACATCTGAGGAAAAGCCCTTCTCTGTATATTTTTACAGGTAGATGCTAAATGCTGCCAGCTTCTAGCAATGGGGGTTTTGCCCTGAGAACTAGAAGTCAGATGACCAGAAATTATGTCATTCTGCAAGCAATCCCAGCAGTAATATTTTAGATATTAATTTGAGAAGTGTATTAGTGATACAGAGCATTCTGCATTATGTCTTGGACCTGGCAACAACAAGAAGACCCATTCACCACATCATCTGCCTTGCTCTAATGAAGTAAGTTACTACAGAATAATATAATTCTCTTAGATACAGTCAGGCATATAGTAAAGCTTAGTTTAGATGTTTTTCTTTATTTGTGTGAGCCTGTACTGCAATGTTACTCTAATGTCACTATAAATATATATTTAGTACTGTCTTGTTCTTTTATTATTTATTATTAAATATATTTAAGCCTTTCATTGTGGCTGATCTGTGTAGAAATATTTATGTTCTGAGAGTACTTGTACATTTATTTGGTGACACTGTGTAGGCCACTCCTAATAGCCTTGCTCTTGGTCAAACTACCATTTGAAGTAAATTTGGACATCCTTGGCTAAGGGCCTTAATGTAGCTGGTAAGGGATTCTGGTGGCAAGGATAACTACCTTATAGTCTGGGCAGAAGGGGGCATAGCTAGTGTTACCTGTGTCGGCCTTTCCCAGGTGTGTGTGTGTGTGTGTGTGTGTGTGTGTGTGTGTGCGTGTATATGTGTGTGTGTGCGCACAAATTTCCAAAAGTGTGTGTGTCAGCTACTCGGGCAAGGACATGAAGCACTGGTTGGACAGACTTGGCTTGGAACCCTGGCTAAGGACTCAACTCTATAGCTTTGCCAGTGGGAAGTCTTACTGCGGATCTGGAGAAAGAGGGAGAAATCAGCCCCGGACTAACTGTGGTCTCTGTGTGCTCTTAAGGGAAATTGCACTTGATACAGAGAGCTGCATCTGAAAATATTGTGTGTGTACACGTCATCCTCTCAGTGAACATTCCTCACTGCTGCCATTGGTGAGGACTGAGGCTGCTTGATTACTGGTCCAGTGGAGGGTCATCACATATCTACTTATCACACCCTTCATTACTTGAATTACTTACTTCTTCCTCTATCTCACCTTCTTTTCTTTTCATTTCCTTTATATTTTCATTTACTTCGATTCCTATATTAGTCCAATAATTTTTCTTGTTGTGTTTCTTCCGTATCATTTAATAGCAAGTCCTCCTTATTTTGTTCTGTTATTATTATCTGTGTTTCCTTTTCTGTAGCATTGCAGTCCATCCACAAATGCCCTATTTTTTCACACTTCATACATTTTTGTTCACATTTGTTTTCTTTTTTTTTACTTCATGACTCATTTTACCAGAAATTAAACATTTTCTTTTATCACAATTGTTAATGAAATGGCCATCTTTACCACACAAAAACATGTCTTCAGTTGTCCCCAGTATCTAACCAATTCCTTATTCCCCTCCATATTAACTATAGTCAGCAAATGCATTATTTTTTTAATTTTGCATTTTCCAATATACATGACATTCCCAACCCCCAGTCCATAAACTTCGATTGTCATAGATTTTTGAAATGCTCACTTCATCTCTACACACAGTTCTCAAATCATCTTTTAAATTGTCTCTTTCAATTTCAGTTCAAAATTGTATAAATATTCTTTTATTGGCTTCTCTGATAAACACCACATGCATGTTCCATGGATTTTCATCCTTTCCTTCTTCATACTGTCCTAAAAATGTCTCCATATACTGCGCTTCCTTGAAGAAAATGTCACAAAAGTATCTTTATTAATCTAAATAAACACTCTTACCTCTCTGGGTTTGACATCCCGTGGTGAAGTGATGCTGTCCTACATTTCATGCCTGTCCAGTTCCTTCTCCCTCTTGCTACTTATTCTTACCCCATACTTTCTTCTTACTTCTGCATTCCTCTTTTCTCATCTTTCACCTTCTTTCACCCTCTGCACATTGGATTTCTTCTCCTCCTTCCTTAATTCCTGCACGTCTTCTTGGATTCTCTCCATTATTTCTCCCCATGATGCTGCCTTCTTGCTCTGTGGCTCATTCCATTCAATTAATTATTTTAAGTAGACAACCTGAAACCCTCCGACCTGGAGGGTTATAACAACATACTGTTGTGTTGCAGTCTCAGAAACAAATAAATTTTGCTGAAAAAGCACTTCCGAATCTGCCATATCGACTTCAATTACCTCATTTTGCCTCTTACTTGATACTGCACCACTCTCTTTCACCTCACTCTGCTTTACTTCCAGCTTCTCCTCTGTCACATTTAACATCTGAGCTGTTTGAATAACAGCTTCTTTCACCTCACACACCCAAAAAACACTTTCTTTCTCATCCATTTTCATACTTCAGTTTCTCCGAGCCACTTCCATGTCCAAACTGGAAGCCAGGAAGCATAACACAGAATTGTGCTTCTATATGCTCCGTAAAGAGTAGGGAAAGTTTCCTGATGCCCTGGCCAACTTTTCCCTAGTAGTATAAATATTATCTCAGGTCTCCCCTGAAAGAGACTACTAGCCTGTTGGAACTAACCCAGTCAACAAGGGATAAATAAATAAAAATAAATAAAAACTTAAGTGGTAAGTAATAAATGAGCCTTACCTTGCTATAACTGAGTGACTCATAAATGAGCTATATGTGCACATCATTGCAATAAAATGAACATTCTTATCAGTCAGCGTTGCACTTGTAACAGGTGTAAATTATTGATGATATTATCATGCCAGGAAGAGGCTGGATAACTAGATATCCTGGCACAACACAGGCAGAGTAGACAACCAGTCATCAAAGATGCAACACCATGCTACCACAGTTTCTCCACATGTGCATACATAAACAAAGCAGTATAACATGCCCTTTTTAGGAAGGCAGCTGTGCTGTGGCTAAGCTGCAGTAGTTTATTATATGCCATTATAATGGGGTGCTGAACTGGTCCTATCAGTGTACCGTATTTGAGAACTATCATTACAAACCAAAGTGGGATGCTCCCATTTCACTCTGTTATGTCATTTTTCATGAAGCAATATGACATATTTCTTAAGAATTTTGATTGAAAATACAATTTCATATTCAAATATGCTGTAACCATCATGTTAGCATAAATATATATATATATATATATATTACACACACATGCGGAGTGGTATTTCCTCCATTTGTAATTTAGAAGTGACTGTAAATTTACAAACACTGTCTAAATAAGAACAACTTTAAAGTCAATATACTTGCAAAACCACACTCAGCTAATTAAAAAAACTCTACAAAAACTGAAACTTAACTAGTCAAGAAACAGAAGTAATATGAATACATATAAGATGTTCAATCTGTTCCACAATTAATTAAAAATAATCAAAAATCCCTAAAAATTTGCTTATGTATGAGATGGGCCATATACTGTAGCCACACCCGTACACTTATAAAGCTCTCCCTCAGCCTCATTCTGACTATTACAATGTAACCCCTTGACAGACAGTTAAAACAAACAAAATAAAATAACATCATCACTGACTAAACATAAAATAGCAGCTAACTCTCAGTTAGCTTATTCAAAACAACAAAATGGTAAACAAACAAAAACACAGTGCAGATTTTATCAGTTCAGGCTACTATATTTATATTTAATGTCCTCCTCATTCTCAGCAATGACTATACGCACTAAAACAAACACACTGCAGCCATCCTCACACATTTACACAGACAAAAATCAGATCTAGCACTATAACAATACATCCACAATTATTCAAATTCAACAAAAAATGCTTTCTAATTCTAAAAAAAAATCTATCAACTATACAAAAAGTATCCATTAACCAAGCCACATATCTTCCCATCATAGTAGAAAAATAAAATCAATACAAATACAAATCCCTTCCGAACCTACCTATCAACCTCTTAGCACAAAAAAGCTGGACAAAGCCAAAAATCATGGTGGGGCAAAGGCACAAAAATAGGGAAAAAATTTTAAATATTGCTCTTATAACCTTAGAAAGTTGCTAGAATAAAATGATTTTGCTACTTTGCATTTTCTGAATGATATGAAGTCTGAATCTTAAATGTTTGACATTATTTAGTGTATTCAATGGTCACGATTTGTTAGAAAACCACAAATTTTATGAGGAACAGACCAAAAAATATGATGCAAAACTCTGGACAGTCATTGAAAACTGGGACGGTTGAGAGGTAGACTTCTAAAATGTGGAGACAATAATTCCAGTACAGGCTGTACAGAATACTGAACTGAGCATCATTGTTACCTCTTTCTGGAACATGCCTACCAAAATAAAACTGGTCCTATAAATGCCCATAGCATTCAAAGCAAAATCTCAGACTTGTATCCCTGGATATCAGTTTATACATCAGACATTACTTCTGACACACAAACAGGCCTAGTATAACATATGAAGGATGAGTAAATACTGCTGGCTGGCTGTGATACTGATATACTGATCATACTAATAAAAGCATTGCTTCTGCCTGTCAAAAATAGCATTATCATTCACACTAGCACAAACTGAATCCCATTAATTTTCATTGACTGGTATGCATAGCAGCAGTGTATATACTTCCTACTATAAACAAATAAGCCCCCTGAGAGAATCTATTTTAAAATATTGACCTCACAAATTGTCAGTCTGCAGGAAATCCAACTCAGTAGTTGAAGCTGCAATGCAAAAATGATCTAAATAACACATCTAAAACAGTTTTCGTGCAGGGGAGGCAAGCTGCCCTGTGCCTCCATTCCCCCCAAAAATTATACATATATATATATATATATATATATATATATATATATATATATATATATATATATATACATACACACACACACAATTTAATGATGATGATGATGATAATAATAATAATAATATACATACACACATTGCAAATATAGAAATAGACAACCATGCCCCACAAAACTAATTATGCTACATAAATCAAAATCTAGTACAAATGAACCTCAAAGACATTATAGAGAAAAAGTAATGATAATAGTAATTATCATCATCATGAAATGAAATCACACTTGCAACTTGGAAAACTGATGAGTTATTGCCATCAGAACAGATCAAATAAAAAAAATAATGCTAAATACAATTAAACTAACTATAGGGTGGCCATGGTGGTGCTGCGGTTAGCGTTGCCTCTTCACAGCAAGAGGTTCTCTGGTTCGATCCTTGGCTGGGGTGCCTTCTGTGCGGAGTCTGCATGTCCTCCCAGTGGTTGCTTGGGTTTCCTCCAGGTGCTCCGGTTTCTTCCCACATCCCAAAGATATGCTGTAGGTGGATTGGACACTCTAAATTGGCCCATAGTGTGAGTGCATTTGTGTGTGTGCCTTCTGTGGAAGGTTGAGTGCCAGGCTGGCAACTCGACACTATAAAACTCCACTGCCAATCATGAGCGGACAAGTGATCCGCTGTGGCAACCCCTAACCGGGAAAAGCCAAAAGAAGAAGAAGACAATTAAACTAACTATAACACATACAATAGTGTAGTGGTTAGAGTATATGCTTTACAAACAGCCATTCCTGGCTTGATCCCCACTGTGACCTATTCATATTTAATCACATTGCCAAAGTGGTTAGAAATTCCTTCTATGTAGCCCACCTAATCACAAAAGGGTTCACCTCTAGATCAAGAGAGGTCATTGTGCCCCTCTACTCATCACTCATTAGGCCCATAATAGAGTGCGATGCCCCATTTGGAATGTACCTTACTCGACACCTGCAACAGCTGGAAAGACCACAGAAGTACCTCACCAAGAGGATCATGGGCCTCAAAGAGATGCCCTATGCAGCTCGACTAAAGAAACTCCAGATTTACTCGGTTGTTTACCGCCTGCTCAGAGGTGATCTCTGCCGGACGTAAAAGGCCATGTCCAACCCAGAATTAATGGACATGCTCCACCTCAAGAAAACCAAATCTCTTAGAGCCACATGCTCAAGTGAACTAAACCTCAGCACAACAATAAACAGGACATGCTGGAGGGATAGATTCCTGTCTCAGAGACTTCCCTCGCTCTGAAATAGAGTCCCAGTTTATGTTAGGCAGAGCCCCTCGCTGACTCTCTTCAAGAGAAATCTTGACAAGTGGATGGGAAATCGTAAATTTACCCCTGGGATCACTTCAGTGGCCCTGCTGGACAGAGGCACAGGAAATACCCCACTCGGGCATCATAGAAAAGCTCACCAGCTTAGATGTAAACCCATATGTCACAAGACGGGTTGCAAACTGGCTCAAGAACAGAACCCACAGGGATAGAGTTGCTGGTGCCATGTCAGACTCTAAGCCGGTCACGAGCGGTGTCCCACAGGGCTCAGTCCTGGGCCCCCTCTTGTTCGGCATTTATTTTTCTGAAGTGCAGGCAAACATAGGGGGATTGTGGCTAACAAAATTTGCAGATGACTGCAAACTGGGCACCATAATTGACACTCCATCAGACACAGACATCCTCCAGAGAGGTCTCATAGAAATGGATAACTGGTGCCAGAGCCATGGCCTTAAGCTAAATGCCAAAAAATGTATAGTCATACCCTTTGGGAAAAACAAGGTAACCCCTAATTACCACATAGGTGGTAATCCATTAAACACGGAAGTAGTTATCAGGGACCTGGGGACCCAAGTTGACAGTAACCTCTCTTTTGACACTCACATTGCCAAAGTGGTTAGGAAGACCTTCTACATTGCCCACCTGATCATGAAGGGATTCACATCCAGATCAGGAGAGGTCATTGTACCCCTGCACTCTTCACTTATCAGACCAATGATTGAGTACAACGCCCCATTCGGAATGTACCTTACCCGACACTTGCAGCAGTTGGAAAGACCCCAAAAGTTTCTCACCAAAAGGATAAAGGAGCTCAAACATATGTCATACGCTGCCCGACTGAAGAAACTCCAGCTCTATTCAGTCGCATACCGTCTGCTCAGAGGTGATCTGTGCCTGACATACAAGGCCATGTCCAACCCGGAATTAATGGACATGCTCCACCTCAAAAAATCCAAATCCACCAGAGCCACGAGAGCAAGAGATTTAAACCTCAACACGGATATAAATAGGACGTGCTGGAGGGACAGATTCATCACCCAGAGACTCCCTACGCTATGGAACAGAATCCGAGTCCATGTGAGGCAAAGCCCCTCACTGACTCTGTTCAAGAGAAATCTTGACGAGTGGATGGGAGATCATAGGTTTACCCCGGGAATCATCTCTGTGTCACTGCTGGACAGAGGCACAGCAAACTAATGGGTATAGTATTCTCATCCTAAGGGGTGGTGAAAGCCACACACACTCTGGCTAGGCTTATAAATGCCCTAGGGCAGATAGCCTAGTATGAACCTATGAACCTATGAACCTATGAACCTATGAACTAAAGGGAGGCGAAAACCAACACGTTCTGGCTAGGCTTATAAATGCCCTTGGGCAGATAGCCTAGTACCTACCTATGAACCTATGAACCTATGAACGTAATTATGAAACAAATTTGAAGATAATTCTAAATAAACTAAGTTGAACATAATCGCAAAGTCTGAATGTAACATTAACTTCATAATTCAAATCCTGGCTAATGTGTAACAGATTCCCTTTAACTTATCAATGCAAAGTAATCTAATTAATTGTGCCTCTTCTCCCTAATGTTGCAATCATGTAATACAGAAGTACAGCTAAGAATAATTTAAACTTCAATAACAGTGAAGAGCAAAGAAGTGCTTAGTTAAGCTGCACTGCCTGAGCACTTGCAGAAAATGTGGTGTGTGTGTGTGTGTGTGTGTGTGTGTGTGTGTGTGTGTGTGTGTGTGTGTGTGTGTGTGTGTGTGTGTGTGTGTGTGTGTGTGTGTGTGTGAGTGTGCATTTTTCTACCACATAATATATTTACATATTACTTAAACATGAACATAATCCACCGTCATACATAAACTGGTTATCTGTATTTAGACTGCCCCAGTCTTTATCATGGGTATTTCTTGACCAGGAGATATTTATTGTTTTGGCAGTAGAATGATCAAGCATGATACAGTATGATCTTGGAAACATCAATTATATGCTCATAACATTTGCTCTAGTATGCAATAAATT
This sequence comes from Protopterus annectens, assembly GCF_019279795.1. Lineage (NCBI taxonomy): Eukaryota > Metazoa > Chordata > Ceratodontiformes > Protopteridae > Protopterus > Protopterus annectens. The sequence continues at coordinate 753,615,409 of NC_056737.1, read as the reverse complement.
AAGTTAACTAACCTAAATCAGCTGTTATCTGCTATATTTGTATATATATGCATACAGATATACAAGCGGTATATATACAAGTGGTGTATAAACTATCAAAATCAGGTGATGTGGAAGATCCATACAGGCTACAAGGAAAGTAAAAATCTTTAGTACAGTAGCCAGTATAGATTTATGTAATATGCTTTTCTTCAGATGAATCCTTATTGAGCTACTTGATGAATTTGCAAGGGAACGTAAACAAAAATGCACTCTAGACTGATAGAAAATCTGAAAACTGTAGGACATATAAACAAGAAACTGGTTCAGAAAAGGTAAAGTGGAGTACTGAAATTGATACGTCCAAGTGTGAATAGAGGAAAATCGTCACTGGAACATAACCGAGATATGTCCTATGTCCTTCCTTTCTCGGGTCTATGACTGAAATTGGACGATGAATGGGAATAATGTTACGTGTTGAATTTACTGATACCACATATTATTACCCTCTACATTTTTCTTCTCCATCCACATTCCAACATAAGACACCAAACACTGATACATACTGCTTAATCTCCAATTAAACATTTTGCTGCCACAGCTCAAGCCTTTCTTTGAACTAAATGTTAATTATTTGCTTATGGCTATGGAATTCAACCACTTCCTACTCTTTTTTCCAGGTGAGGGAAAGATCTTAGAAATTGAAATCATCTATTTTATAATGCCCAACTTAAAAGTGAACCATTCTGATTTCTATAAAAATTATCCATAATATTTGTGCAGAAGTACACATTCTTTTTCCCTCATGTTTATGATACTTTCCTGACCATCTCTACTATAAAAGCAATATAAATCTCTATACTGAAATGTAAGTTTTCCATTAATAATTAAAATCTCACAGTGGCATTTATATTTGCAAATGCCATATCATAGCCTAGTTATTTAATGGTTAATTTATATTATATGTTTTCTGTATTACAAGCATTTTATCCTAAATTATGAAGCTTGTCTTGCTAAAATTAATACAGGAAAGCGAAAACAAATATTCAGACAATACATTTCCCTGCCACATATTGTTAAATATCAATATATTTTATCCTGTAAACCAAAATACAGATAACAAGAGTGAATTATGTAAATTTCAGAATATAAGACTATAGCTAGTTCTCCAATTTCTTTCTCCTGTTATTAACAAATGAAACGGTTATAACAAGCAGTATTAAATGATGAAGGAAGCAAGAGCCACAACCAGCTGCAATTCTTTAGCAAGGTGAATGATGCTTTTTTTTTTCATTTTAGGTGACAGCTTTTTTTAATTTCATAGTTGTGTCACTGTTTTCTGACACAAAAGTTAAGAAAAACACTTGAGGGGAAGGCTGTTATATCTTAGAAAAACTACCAAAATATCTTAACTTGATATTCTCAAAAAGTTTGAAAAAGACTATTTAGTGCTAGATGATGGGCCGGATTCACAAAGGCTTGCACGGAGTCTAAGAGTAGTGTAAGATTCCATGCAGCCTTCGCGATCCAGGAACAGCCCAAAGTCCGTGTAAGAGACAAGCTAAAACAGCTCTTACACGGAGTGGGAACTCACTCTGTTAAACTGTAGCTCAGCTATGAGCACATCTGGCATTTTTTATTCTTTTGTTACCTCACATGTCTTCAATATAAATGGGCTATTTCATTACATTTCCCATAAATTGTGGTTTTATGTGTACATATTTGTCAGGGACTTGTTTCCTGCTTATTTTGAAAAAAAAAATTGGTGTTGTGGAGGCTCGAACCATGAATGCCTGCTCTTCAGCCAACATCTCTACCGCTACACTATTGCTTCCTGGCTTATTTTGCATATTTACTTCTTATATGCTTTCCCACTGACTGCTAACTGTAGCTGCGCTACGGGCACGCCCGCGCAAACGAGCGCATTCACGGTTAAACATCTTTACAATTTAAAAAAATATATAACATGTTCATTTATATATATTTTATGTTCATAGTCCGTGGGGGCATGTGTTGTGTTGTGTTTATTCACATTTCCATGGACTCTGTTGTGGGTGTTTACTTTGGGCACTTTTACACTTCTGGGGGCGTGTCCGCTTGCAGGGCTCAGCCTACGGACACGCCCCCTACTGTCTTACACGGACCGTGTTAGACTTAGGTGTGATTCAGCATGCTCTCATGAATATGCAAAGCATGCTGACATCACTCCATTTAACTGCAGCCTCCGTGTAAGAGTTATAACTCTTACACGGAGGCTTCGTGAATCCTGGGGGATATGTGCCTATAAGCTTTCTTTTATAGAATGACACATAAATTTCAGGGTTAAATTAGAAAGCATTTGCTTACTTAAAAATTGCATGGAAATATTTTTGGAAAAATTGACATCCAAAGAATCCCCGTAGTGTTGAGTCAGAATTTTCTTAGTAGCCACAGAAAACCACCGTTGTGTGTGCTTTACTAAGCTGAAGTTACCATACAACTCTAAATGCCTACTTTTGAGTGCCACAATATATTTTTAGAAGTCTTTGTTTAAACTGAATTTCTTTCAATATGGCTTGTTAAGAAGATTTGATTCATACTATCAAACACTATTAAGTGGCTTCTGAACTAATAATCATTGGAGCAAATCTGGGTGTTCGCATACAACATGCAAGTTTATTTTTGTTTTGTTTTTTTAACTAAAAACCTAAGAACTCTATAGAGCAAAACTGCCCTGCATAACACTTAATTAACTAAAAAAATGCAGCGATCCAGAAGTCCAAGAACTCGTGCTCGTCAAAAACTCAAACAGTGCTACCAGCACTAGGACCAGAGATTTAAATCTATTCCAACAAATAAATAAGACAAGGTAAAGGGAACATTTTGTCATGCAATGCCTACCCCTTCTCTGGAACAAGTTTCTACTCCACGTTAAGTGGTATGAGACACTGCCTGCTTTTAAAAAGGAACTGAACAACTGTATGGGCATTCATAAATTCACTCCTGGTATGACTGGCCTGGACCTCCTTGACATGGAAGGCAAGGTATGAGGGTGGATACCAGAAAGCTGGTAAAAGCCTCACATCTCAGTTGTCTTGTGATTCCTATGATCCTACATTAATATGGTGATACATAAAACATGTGATCAACTTTTGATTAACCAAAAGCTAGTATAAAAAGACTTAGCTCAGAATCATCATCTTTGTTTGCTCAGATGTTCATAAAATCGTAATATATCTGCACACCTGTGACAGATCCACTTGTTATAAATAGTATTTGGTACCTCATTTGCTGCAGCTTTCTTGCAAAATGCAGTGACAAGCAATAAGAAATGCCAGAGCAACCAGGCACAATCAATGGGTGAAAATACAACATCCAGATAAAGTCCACCTCTGAGAATCCCCGAATACATTAGAATAGCTGTATACCTGCTAAAAGTACACTGTTCCCTAGTCCCAGACGCATACTTTGACCTAGACACCCCATGCAGATATAATTAAAAGGTTCCTTTTACTTGATGGATAAAACAAAGCAAAGCAAAGATGAAGCACAATCTACTCAGAAATTAGAATGTAAGTCTTATTATATAGCTTATAAAATTAAATGCAATATCAGTCACACATTGGTAACTGTATTTTCATTTGTTGCCAGCTAATGTAAACTGTTAGTGAAAGCCAGATTACATTTGTCTTAGTGAAAGCAGGTAAAACTCAAAATGTTTCTTAAATATACTCATAGGCTAATGACACAAAAGAAAATGCCATGTTCCAAATCACATAGCCAGGAGCCTGACATCCAAACAGTTAAAATATTCACACTAAGAGGATAAGATATGTAGATATGTATTATATGTACTGCAGATCTGCAGTGCCTAAGGTCCCATGCACTGCATTTCAGGGATACAGCAGAAATGCCCTGATTATCTGAGCATGAAAGGTCTACCAAACATTAAACATCTGGCAGGAATGCAAGTCGCCACTACAAAAATAATTGCATTTTCCTCATGCATGGCTGTCTGCCTTTCTTCCTGTGCCATTTTATATTACTGTATAATACACTGCCCAAAGGTCATTAAAACAAAATCACACAAGATAGACTAAACTGCATTAAGTTAATAAAGTAGCTATGGTTATAATGCAGCATCAGACATTCAGAAATGCATCTTTGCTCTTTTTTGGTTCAATGATTACAAGTACAAAATATTTTAGATGATCATGTTTCTGGACTACTAGAAAGCCATAAACAGTTCACATTTTATTTTGTATGGATTCTGATTCAACTTAAATTTATATCAGTCTATTTTCTCAGTACTCTGGGCTGGGCATGCCCATTAAACAAAGCACATTAATAACCTAAAGCATTCTCTTTATGTCTGTGAATCTATTATCTGCAGGTGTAAACTCCAGCATACACTGCCTTCCTTCTTGGACAAGAATTTAGGTTTCTATTCCGTTATGTTTGGTCTAACAAACTCATCTTTTTTTGGATAATCAAAACAAAACAGCATAATTTGAACAATGGCCTAGTCAATGAAAAAACTAGTGCATAATCACACATCTACCTTTACTACTTCCATTTTCATGTACAGTTTTATCAGGCCTAATAACTTGTTCACTGTGTGCTGGCCATTTCTTAATTAAAATTGTTATTACACCTTCCAAACCTCATTTCTCACTTTATTTCACACTTTTTTTTCTTTCCCTACAAGTTTTTTTCTCCTGTTAAACTTTTCTTTGACAGATTCTAGCAGAAGTCAAAATGTATATCAGCACATTGGTTCATAGGTTCATAGGTTCATTGGTGGGTACTAGGCTATTGGCCCTAGGGCCTACATAAGCCTAGCCAAACAGATACCCTGGCTTTCACCATCCAAGAAAATTATTTTCCAGTGCCACTGTCAAGCAGAGCCACTGAAGTGATCCCCGGGGTGAATTTCCTATTTCCCATCCAATTATCAAGATTTTTCTTGAAGAGTGCTAATGAGAAGCTTTGTTTGATATAGATAGGTAATTTGTTCCAGAGTATGGGGAGTCTCTGGGACAGGAATCTATCCCTCCAGCATGTTCTGTTTATTGTGGTGACCAGGTTTAGGTCCCTAGAGCATGTAGCTTGGAGGGATTGGGATTTCTTTAAGTGGAGCATGTCCAACAGCTCTGGGTTTAACATAGCTTTGTATGTTAGGCAGAGATCACCTCTGAGTAGGTGATATGTGACAGAGTAAAGCTGGAGTTTTTTGAGATGGTCTGCGTAGGGCATCTGTTTGAGGCCAGTAATCATCTTTGTGAGGTATTTCTGCAGCCTTTCCAGTTGTTGTAGATGTCTTGTGAGGTACATACCAAAAGGGGCATTATACTCTATAATGGGTCTAATGAGCGATGAGTAGAGGGGAACAATAACCTCTTTTTTCCTGGATGAGAAACCTTTTGTGATGAGGTGTGCCACATAAAAGGATTTCCTGATTACTGTGGTGATGTGATTATCAAAGGAGAGACTACTGTCCACCTGTGTCTCGAGGTCTCTTATCACACTTTCAGTGTTAAATTCAATAGTCATGTCAAACCCATTAGTTGATTCTAGACTGTTACTGCTAATGAAGTACAGCAGAGAATCGATTATCTGAACGTTGATTTTCCGAACAGTCAGTTATCAGAACCAGCCTTCCATAGCTTCCGGGTCGGAAAAATCATAAAAGTCTGAATATGTAAACATTATACATATTCACTTGAGCATGTTTTTTGAGCCTGTAGCCAGTTCATGTGTGAAAATATTCTTTATTGTCCACTGGAATCACTGAATGGTTGAAAAGTATATTCCTGC